>NC_133125.1:960000-1041680 GCF_048418815.1 Hemitrygon akajei | reverse complement strand
TCCAACACCATGTCCCAGTCTCCCTGTTACAGTTGTCCAACACCATGTCCCCTTAACCCTGTTACAGTTGTCCAACACCATGTCCCAGTCTCCCTGTTACAGTTGTCCAACACCATGTCCCCTTAACTCTGTTACAATTGTCCAACACCATGTCCCCTTCACCCTGTTCCTGTTGTCCACCACCATGTCCCCATCACCCTGTTACAGTTGTCCAACACCATGTCCCCTTCACCCTGTTACAGATGTACAACACCATGTCCCAGTCTCCCTGTTACAGTTGTCCAACACCATGTCCCAGTCTCCCTGTTACAGTTGTCCAACACCATGTCCCCTTAACCCTGTTACAATTGTCCAACACCATGTCCCCTTCACCCTGTTACAGTTGTCCAACACCATGTCCATGTCACCCTGTTACAGTTGTCCAACACCATGTCCCATTCTCCCTGTTACAGTTGTCCAACACCATGTCCCTGTCACCCTGTTACAGTTGTCCAACACCATGTCCCATTCTCCCTGTTACAGTTGTCCAACACCATGTCCCCTTAACCCTGTTACAATTGTCCAACACCATGTCCCCTTCACCCTGTTACAGTTGTCCAACACCATGTCCATGTCACCCTGTTACAGTTGTCCAACACCATGTCCCATTCTCCCTGTTACAGTTGTCCAACACCATGTCCCCATCACCCTGTTACAGTTGTCCAACAACATGTCCCCTTCACCCTGTTACAGTTGTCCAACACCATGTCCCAGTCTCCCTGTTACAGTTGTCCAACACCATGTCCCCATCACCCTGTTACAGTTGTCCAACAACATGTCCCCTTCACCCTGTTACAGTTGTCCAACACCATGTCCCATTCTCCCTGTTACAGTTGTCCAACACCATGTCCCTGTCACCCTGTTACAGTTGTCCAACACCATGTCCCATTCTCCCTGTTACAGTTGTCCAACACCATGTCCCCTTAACCCTGTTACAATTGTCCAACACCATGTCCCCTTCACCCTGTTACAGTTGTCCAACACCATGTCCATGTCACCCTGTTACAGTTGACCAACACCATGTCCCATTCTCCCTGTTACAGTTGTCCAACACCATGTCCCCATCACCCTGTTACAGTTGTCCAACAACATGTCCCCTTCACCCTGTTACAGTTGTCCAACACCATGTCCCAGTCTCCCTGTTACAGTTGTCCAACACCATGTCCCCTTAACCCTGTTACAGTTGTCCAACACCATGTCCCAGTCTCCCTGTTACAGTTGTCCAACACCATGTCCCCTTAACCCTGTTACAGTTGTCCAACACCATGTCCCAGTCTCCCTGTTACAGTTGTCCAACACCATGTCCCCTTAACCCTGTTACAATTGTCCAACACCATGTCCCCTTCACCCTGTTCCTGTTGTCCAGCACCATGTCCCCATCACCCTGTTACAGTTGTCCAACACCATGTCCCCTTCACCCTGTTACAGATGTACAACACCATGTCCCAGTCTCCCTGTTACAGTTGTCCAACACCATGTCCCAGTCTCCCTGTTACAGTTGTCCAACACCATGTCCCCTTAACCCTGTTACAATTGTCCAACACCATGTCCCCTTCACCCTGTTACAGTTGTCCAACACCATGTCCCAGTCTCCCTGTTACAGTTGTCCAACACCATGTCCCAGTCTCCCTGTTACAGTTGTCCAACACCATGTCCCCTTAACCCTGTTACAGTTGTCCAACACCATGTCCCAGTCTCCCTGTTACAGTTGTCCAACACCATGTCCCCTTAACCCTGTTACAGTTGTCCAACACCATGTCCCAGTCTCCCTGTTACAGTTGTCCAACACCATGTCCCAGTCTCCCTGTTACAGTTGTCCAACACCATGTCCCCTTAACCCTGTTACAGTTGTCCAACACCATGTCCCAGTCTCCCTGTTACAGTTGTCCAACACCATGTCCCCTTCACCCTGTTTCAGTTGTCCAACACCATTTCCCAGTCTCCCTGTTACAGTTGTCCAACACCATGTCCCATTCTCCCTCTTGCAGTTGCCCAACACCATGTCCCATTCTCCCTGTTACAGTTGTCCAACACCATGTCCCCATCACCCTGTTACAGTTGTCCAACAACATGTCCCCTTCACCCTGTTACAGTTGTCCAACACCATGTCCCAGTCTCCCTGTTACAGTTGTCCAACACCATGTCCCAGTCTCCCTGTTACAGTTGTCCAACACCATGTCCCCTTAACCCTGTTACAGTTGTCCAACACCATGTCCCAGTCTCCCTGTTACAGTTGTCCAACACCATGTCCCCTTAACCCTGTTACAATTGTCCAACACCATGTCCCCTTCACCCTGTTCCTGTTGTCCAGCACCATGTCCCCATCACCCTGTTACAGTTGTCCAACCCCATGTCCCATTCTCCCTGTTGCAGTTGTCCAACACCATGTCCCCATCACCCTGTTACAGTTGTCCAACACCATATCCCAGTCTCCCTGTTACAGTTGTCCAGCACCATGTCCCCTTCACCCTGTTACATTTGTCCAACACCATGTCCCATTCTCCCTGTTACAGTTGTTCAACACCATGTCCCATTCTCCCTGTTACAGTTGACCAGCTCCATGTCCCCTTCACCCTGTTACAGTTGTCCAACACCATGTCCCATTCTCCTTCTTGCAGTTGCCCAACACCATGTCCCATTCTCCCTGTTACAGTTGTCCAACACCATGTCCCAGTCTCCCTGTTACAGTTGTCCAACACCATGTCCCCTTAACCCTGTTACAGTTGTCCAACACCATGTCCCAGTCTCCCTGTTACAGTTGTCCAACACCATGTCCCCTTAACCCTGTTACAGTTGTCCAACACCATGTCCCAGTCTCCCTGTTACAGTTGTCCAACACCATGTCCCAGTCTCCCTGTTACAGTTGTCCAACACCATGTCCCCTTAACCCTGTTACAGTTGTCCAACACCATGTCCCAGTCTCCCTGTTACAGTTGTCCAACACCATGTCCCCTTCACCCTGTTTCAGTTGTCCAACACCATTTCCCAGTCTCCCTGTTACAGTTGTCCAACACCATGTCCCATTCTCCCTCTTGCAGTTGCCCAACACCATGTCCCATTCTCCCTGTTACAGTTGTCCAACACCATGTCCCCATCACCCTGTTACAGTTGTCCAACAACATGTCCCCTTCACCCTGTTACAGTTGTCCAACACCATGTCCATGTCACCCTGTTACAGTTGTCCAACACCATGTCCCATTCTCCCTGTTACAGTTGTCCAACACCATGTCCCTGTCACCCTGTTACAGTTGTCCAACACCATGTCCCTGTCACCCTGTTACAGTTGTCCAACACCATGTCCCATTCTCCCTGTTACAGTTGTCCAACACCATGTCCCCTTAACCCTGTTACAATTGTCCAACACCATGTCCCCTTCACCCTGTTACAGTTGTCCAACACCATGTCCATGTCACCCTGTTACAGTTGTCCAACACCATGTCCCATTCTCCCTGTTACAGTTGTCCAACACCATGTCCCCATCACCCTGTTACAGTTGTCCAACAACATGTCCCCTTCACCCTGTTACAGTTGTCCAACACCATGTCCCAGTCTCCCTGTTACAGTTGTCCAACACCATGTCCCCTTAACCCTGTTACAGTTGTCCAACACCATGTCCCAGTCTCCCTGTTACAGTTGTCCAACACCATGTCCCCTTAACCCTGTTACAGTTGTCCAACACCATGTCCCAGTCTCCCTGTTACAGTTGTCCAACACCATGTCCCCTTAACCCTGTTACAATTGTCCAACACCATGTCCCCTTCACCCTGTTCCTGTTGTCCAGCACCATGTCCCCATCACCCTGTTACAGTTGTCCAACACCATGTCCCCTTCACCCTGTTACAGATGTACAACACCATGTCCCAGTCTCCCTGTTACAGTTGTCCAACACCATGTCCCAGTCTCCCTGTTACAGTTGTCCAACACCATGTCCCCTTAACCCTGTTACAATTGTCCAACACCATGTCCCCTTCACCCTGTTACAGTTGTCCAACACCATGTCCCAGTCTCCCTGTTACAGTTGTCCAACACCATGTCCCAGTCTCCCTGTTACAGTTGTCCAACACCATGTCCCCTTAACCCTGTTACAGTTGTCCAACACCATGTCCCAGTCTCCCTGTTACAGTTGTCCAACACCATGTCCCCTTAACCCTGTTACAGTTGTCCAACACCATGTCCCAGTCTCCCTGTTACAGTTGTCCAACACCATGTCCCAGTCTCCCTGTTACAGTTGTCCAACACCATGTCCCCTTAACCCTGTTACAGTTGTCCAACACCATGTCCCAGTCTCACTGTTACAGTTGTCCAACACCATGTCCCCTTCACCCTGTTTCAGTTGTCCAACACCATTTCCCAGTCTCCCTGTTACAGTTGTCCAACACCATGTCCCATTCTCCCTCTTGCAGTTGCCCAACACCATGTCCCATTCTCCCTGTTACAGTTGTCCAACACCATGTCCCCATCACCCTGTTACTGTTGTCCAACAACATGTCCCCTTCACCCTGTTACAGTTGTCCAACACCATGTCCCAGTCTCGCTGTTACAGTTGTCCAACACCATGTCCCAGTCTCCCTGTTACAGTTGTCCAACACCATGTCCCCTTAACCCTGTTACAGTTGTCCAACACCATGTCCCAGTCTCCCTGTTACAGTTGTCCAACACCATGTCCCCTTAACCCTGTTACAATTGTCCAACACCATGTCCCCTTCACCCTGTTCCTGTTGTCCAGCACCATGTCCCCATCACCCTGTTACAGTTGTCCAACACCATGTCCCCTTCACCCTGTTACAGATGTACAACACCATGTCCCAGTCTCCCTGTTACAGTTGTCCAACACCATGTCCCAGTCTCCCTGTTACAGTTGTCCAACACCATGTCCCCTTAACCCTGTTACAATTGTCCAACACCATGTCCCCTTCACCCTGTTACAGTTGTCCAACACCATGTCCATGTCACCCTGTTACAGTTGTCCAACACCATGTCCCATTCTCCCTGTTACAGTTGTCCAACACCATGTCCCTGTCACCCTGTTACAGTTGTCCAACACCATGTCCCATTCTCCCTGTTACAGTTGTCCAACACCATGTCCCCTTAACCCTGTTACAATTGTCCAACACCATGTCCCCTTCACCCTGTTACAGTTGTCCAACACCATGTCCATGTCACCCTGTTACAGTTGTCCAACACCATGTCCCATTCTCCCTGTTACAGTTGTCCAACACCATGTCCCCATCACCCTGTTACAGTTGTCCAACAACATGTCCCCTTCACCCTGTTACAGTTGTCCAACACCATGTCCCAGTCTCCCTGTTACAGTTGTCCAACACCATGTCCCCATCACCCTGTTACAGTTGTCCAACAACATGTCCCCTTCACCCTGTTACAGTTGTCCAACACCATGTCCCATTCTCCCTGTTACAGTTGTCCAACACCATGTCCCTGTCACCCTGTTACAGTTGTCCAACACCATGTCCCATTCTCCCTGTTACAGTTGTCCAACACCATGTCCCCTTAACCCTGTTACAATTGTCGAACACCATGTCCCCTTCACCCTGTTACAGTTGTCCAACACCATGTCCATGTCACCCTGTTACAGTTGTCCAACACCATGTCCCATTCTCCCTGTTACAGTTGTCCAACACCATGTCCCCATCACCCTGTTACAGTTGTCCAACAACATGTCCCCTTCACCCTGTTACAGTTGTCCAACACCATGTCCCAGTCTCCCTGTTACAGTTGTCCAACACCATGTCCCCTTAACCCTGTTACAGTTGTCCAACACCATGTCCCAGTCTCCCTGTTACAGTTGTCCAACACCATGTCCCCTTAACCCTGTTACAGTTGTCCAACACCATGTCCCAGTCTCCCTGTTACAGTTGTCCAACACCATGTCCCCTTAACCCTGTTACAATTGTCCAACACCATGTCCCCTTCACCCTGTTCCTGTTGTCCAGCCCCATGTCCCCATCACCCTGTTACAGTTGTCCAACACCATGTCCCCTTCACCCTGTTACAGATGTACAACACCATGTCCCAGTCTCCCTGTTACAGTTGTCCAACACCATGTCCCAGTCTCCCTGTTACAGTTGTCCAACACCATGTCCCCTTAACCCTGTTACAATTGTCCAACACCATGTCCCCTTCACCCTGTTACAGTTGTCCAACACCATGTCCCAGTCTCCCTGTTACAGTTGTCCAACACCATGTCCCAGTCTCCCTGTTACAGTTGTCCAACACCATGTCCCCTTAACCCTGTTACAGTTGTCCAACACCATGTCCCAGTCTCCCTGTTACAGTTGTCCAACACCATGTCCCCTTAACCCTGTTACAGTTGTCCAACACCATGTCCCAGTCTCCCTGTTACAGTTGTCCAACACCATGTCCCAGTCTCCCTGTTACAGTTGTCCAACACCATGTCCCCTTAACCCTGTTACAGTTGTCCAACACCATGTCCCAGTCTCCCTGTTACAGTTGTCCAACACCATGTCCCCTTCACCCTGTTTCAGTTGTCCAACACCATTTCCCAGTCTCCCTGTTACAGTTGTCCAACACCATGTCCCATTCTCCCTCTTGCAGTTGCCCAACACCATGTCCCATTCTCCCTGTTACAGTTGTCCAACACCATGTCCCCATCACCCTGTTACAGTTGTCCAACAACATGTCCCCTTCACCCTGTTACAGTTGTCCAACACCATGTCCCAGTCTCCCTGTTACAGTTGTCCAACACCATGTCCCAGTCTCCCTGTTACAGTTGTCCAACACCATGTCCCCTTAACCCTGTTACAGTTGTCCAACACCATGTCCCAGTCTCCCTGTTACAGTTGTCCAACACCATGTCCCCTTAACCCTGTTACAATTGTCCAACACCATGTCCCCTTCACCCTGTTCCTGTTGTCCAGCACCATGTCCCCATCACCCTGTTACAGTTGTCCAACCCCATGTCCCATTCTCCCTGTTGCAGTTGTCCAACACCATGTCCCCATCACCCTGTTACAGTTGTCCAACACCATATCCCAGTCTCCCTGTTACAGTTGTCCAGCACCATGTCCCCTTCACCCTGTTACATTTGTCCAACACCATGTCCCATTCTCCCTGTTACAGTTGTTCAACACCATGTCCCATTCTCCCTGTTACAGTTGACCAGCTCCATGTCCCCTTCACCCTGTTACAGTTGTCCAACACCATGTCCCATTCTCCTTCTTGCAGTTGCCCAACACCATGTCCCATTCTCCCTGTTACAGTTGTCCAACACCATGTCCCAGTCTCCCTGTTACAGTTGTCCAACACCATGTCCCCTTAACCCTGTTACAGTTGTCCAACACCATGTCCCAGTCTCCCTGTTATCAGTTGTCCAACACCATGTCCCCTTAACCCTGTTACAGTTGTCCAACACCATGTCCCAGTCTCCCTGTTACAGTTGTCCAACACCATGTCCCAGTCTCCCTGTTACAGTTGTCCAACACCATGTCCCCTTAACCCTGTTACAGTTGTCCAACACCATGTCCCAGTCTCCCTGTTACAGTTGTCCAACACCATGTCCCCTTCACCCTGTTTCAGTTGTCCAACACCATTTCCCAGTCTCCCTGTTACAGTTGTCCAACACCATGTCCCATTCTCCCTCTTGCAGTTGCCCAACACAATGTCCCATTCTCCCTGTTACAGTTGTCCAATACCATGTCCCCATCACCCTGTTACAGTTGTCCAACAACATGTCCCCTTCACCCTGTTACAGTTGTCCAACACCATGTCCCAGTCTCCCTGTTACAGTTGTCCAACACCATGTCCCAGTCTCCCTGTTACAGTTGTCCAACACCATGTCCCCTTAACCCTGTTACAGTTGTCCAACACCATGTCCCAGTCTCCCTGTTACAGTTGTCCAACACCATGTCCCCTTAACCCTGTTACAATTGTCCAACACCATGTCCCCTTCACCCTGTTCCTGTTGTCCAGCACCATGTCCCCATCACCCTGTTACAGTTGTCCAACACCATGTCCCCTTCACCCTGTTACAGATGTACAACACCATGTCCCAGTCTCCCTGTTACAGTTGTCCAACACCATGTCCCAGTCTCCCTGTTACAGTTGTCCAACACCATGTCCCCTTAACCCTGTTACAATTGTCCAACACCATGTCCCCTTCACCCTGTTACAGTTGTCCAACACCATGTCCATGTCACCCTGTTACAGTTGTCCAACACCATGTCCCATTCTCCCTGTTACAGTTGTCCAACACCATGTCCCTGTCACCCTGTTACAGTTGTCCAACACCATGTCCCATTCTCCCTGTTACAGTTGTCCAACACCATGTCCCCTTAACCCTGTTACAATTGTCCAACACCATGTCCCCTTCACCCTGTTACAGTTGTCCAACACCATGTCCATGTCACCCTGTTACAGTTGTCCAACACCATGTCCCATTCTCCCTGTTACAGTTGTCCAACACCATGTCCCCATCACCCTGTTACAGTTGTCCAACAACATGTCCCCTTCACCCTGTTACAGTTGTCCAACACCATGTCCCAGTCTCCCTGTTACAGTTGTCCAACACCATGTCCCCATCACCCTGTTACAGTTGTGCAACAACATGTCCCCTTCACCCTGTTACAGTTGTCCAACACCATGTCCCATTCTCCCTGTTACAGTTGTCCAACACCATGTCCCTGTCACCCTGTTACAGTTGTCCAACACCATGTCCCATTCTCCCTGTTACAGTTGTCCAACACCATGTCCCCTTAACCCTGTTACAATTGTCCAACACCATGTCCCCTTCACCCTGTTACAGTTGTCCAACACCATGTCCATGTCACCCTGTTACAGTTGTCCAACACCATGTCCCATTCTCCCTGTTACAGTTGTCCAACACCATGTCCCCATCACCCTGTTACAGTTGTCCAACAACATGTCCCCTTCACCCTGTTACAGTTGTCCAACACCATGTCCCAGTCTCCCTGTTACAGTTGTCCAACACCATGTCCCCTTAACCCTGTTACAGTTGTCCAACACCATGTCCCAGTCTCCCTGTTACAGTTGTCCAACACCATGTCCCCTTAACCCTGTTACAGTTGTCCAACACCATGTCCCAGTCTCCCTGTTACAGTTGTCCAACACCATGTCCCCTTAACCCTGTTACAATTGTCCAACACCATGTCCCCTTCACCCTGTTCCTGTTGTCCAGCACCATGTCCCCATCACCCTGTTACAGTTGTCCAACACCATGTCCCCTTCACCCTGTTACAGATGTACAACACCATGTCCCAGTCTCCCTGTTACAGTTGTCCAACACCATGTCCCAGTCTCCCTGTTACAGTTGTCCAACACCATGTCCCCTTAACCCTGTTACAATTGTCCAACACCATGTCCCCTTCACCCTGTTACAGTTGTCCAACACCATGTCCCAGTCTCCCTGTTACAGTTGTCCAACACCATGTCCCAGTCTCCCTGTTACAGTTGTCCAACACCATGTCCCCTTAACCCTGTTACAGTTGTCCAACACCATGTCCCAGTCTCCCTGTTACAGTTGTCCAACAACATGTCCCCTTCACCCTGTTACAGTTGTCCAACACCATGTCCCAGTCTCCCTGTTACAGTTGTCCAACACCATGTCCCAGTCTCCCTGTTACAGTTGTCCAACACCATGTCCCCTTAACCCTGTTACAGTTGTCCAACACCATGTCCCAGTCTCCCTGTTACAGTTGTCCAACACCATGTCCCCTTAACCCTGTTACAATTGTCCAACACCATGTCCCCTTCACCCTGTTCCTGTTGTCCAGCACCATGTCCCCATCACCCTGTTACAGTTGTCCAACACCATGTCCCCTTCACCCTGTTACAGATGTACAACACCATGTCCCAGTCTCCCTGTTACAGTTGTCCAACACCATGTCCCAGTCTCCCTGTTACAGTTGTCCAACACCATGTCCCCTTAACCCTGTTACAATTGTCCAACACCATGTCCCCTTCACCCTGTTACAGTTGTCCAACACCATGTCCATGTCACCCTGTTACAGTTGTCCAACACCATGTCCCATTCTCCCTGTTACAGTTGTCCAACACCATGTCCCTGTCACCCTGTTACAGTTGTCCAACACCATGTCCCATTCTCCCTGTTACAGTTGTCCAACACCATGTCCCCTTAACCCTGTTACAATTGTCCAACACCATGTCCCCTTCACCCTGTTACAGTTGTCCAACACCATGTCCATGTCACCCTGTTACAGTTGTCCAACACCATGTCCCATTCTCCCTGTTACAGTTGTCCAACAACATGTCCCCTTCACCCTGTTACAGTTGTCCAACACCATGTCCCAGTCTCCCTGTTACAGTTGTCCAACACCATGTCCCAGTCTCCCTGTTACAGTTGTCCAACACCATGTCCCCTTAACCCTGTTACAGTTGTCCAACACCATGTCCCAGTCTCCCTGTTACAGTTGTCCAACACCATGTCCCCTTAACCCTGTTACAATTGTCCAACACCATGTCCCCTTCACCCTGTTCCTGTTGTCCAGCACCATGTCCCCATTACCCTGTTACAGTTGACCAGCTCCATGTCCCCTTCACCCTGTTACAGTTGTCCAACACCATGTCCCATTCTCCTTCTTGCAGTTGCCCAACACCATGTCCCATTCTCCCTGTTACAGTTGTCCAACACCATGTCCCCATCACCCTGTTACAGTTGTCCAACAACTTGTCCCCTTCACCCTGTTACAGTTGTCCAACACCATGTCCCAGTCTCCCTGTTACAGTTGTCCAACACCATGTCCCCTTAACCCTGTTACAGTTGTCCAACACCATGTCCCAGTCTCCCTGTTACAGTTGTCCAACACCATGTCCCCTTCACCCTGTTTCAGTTGTCCAACACCATGTCCCAGTCTCCCTGTTACAGTTGTCCAACACCATGTCCCATTCTCCCTCTTGCAGTTGCCCAACACCATGTCCCATTCTCCCTGTTACAGTTGTCCAACACCATGTCCCCATCACCCTGTTACAGTTGTCCAACAACATGTCCCCTTCACCCTGTTACAGTTGTCCAACACCATGTCCCAGTCTCCCTGTTACAGTTGTCCAACACCATGTCCCAGTCTCCCTGTTACAGTTGTCCAACACCATGTCCCCTTAACCCTGTTACAGTTGTCCAACACCATGTCCCAGTCTCCCTGTTACAGTTGTCCAACACCATGTCCCCTTAACCCTGTTACAATTGTCCAACACCAAGTCGCCTTCACACTGTTCCTGTTGTCCAGCACCATGTCCCCATCACCCTGTTACAGTTGTCCAACACCATGTCCCATTCTCCCTGTTACAGTTGTCCAACACCATGTCCCTGTCACCCTGTTACAGTTGTCCAACACCATGTCCCATTCTCCCTGTTACAGTTGTCCAACACCATGTCCCCTTAACCCTGTTACAATTGTCCAACACCATGTCCCCTTCACCCTGTTACAGTTGTCCAACACCATGTCCATGTCACCCTGTTACAGTTGTCCAACACCATGTCCCATTCTCCCTGTTACAGTTGTCCAACACCATGTCCCCATCACCCTGTTACAGTTGTCCAACAACATGTCCCCTTCACCCTGTTACAGTTGTCCAACACCATGTCCCAGTCTCCCTGTTACAGTTGTCCAACACCATGTCCCAGTCTCCCTGTTACAGTTGTCCAACACCATGTCCCCTTAACCCTGTTACAGTTGTCCAACACCATGTCCCAGTCTCCCTGTTACAGTTGTCCAACACCATGTCCCCTTAACCCTGTTACAATTGTCCAACACCATGTCCCCTTCACCCTGTTCCTGTTGTCCAGCACCATGTCCCCATTACCCTGTTACAGTAGACCAGCTCCATGTCCCCTTCACCCTGTTACAGTTGTCCAACACCATGTCCCATTCTCCTTCTTGCAGTTGCCCAACACCATGTCCCATTCTCCCTGTTACAGTTGTCCAACACCATGTCCCCATCACCCTGTTACAGTTGTCCAACAACATGTCCCCTTCACCCTGTTACAGTTGTCCAACACCATGTCCCAGTCTCCCTGTTACAGTTGTCCAACACCATGTCCCCTTAACCCTGTTACAGTTGTCCAACACCATGTCCCAGTCTCCCTGTTACAGTTGTCCAACACCATGTCCCCTTCACCCTGTTTCAGTTGTCCAACACCATGTCCCAGTCTCCCTGTTACAGTTGTCCAACACCATGTCCCATTCTCCCTCTTGCAGTTGCCCAACACCATGTCCCATTCTCCCTGTTACAGTTGTCCAACACCATGTCCCCATCACCCTGTTACAGTTGTCCAACAACATGTCCCCTTCACCCTGTTACAGTTGTCCAACACCATGTCCCAGTCTCCCTGTTACAGTTGTCCAACACCATGTCCCAGTCTCCCTGTTACAGTTGTCCAACACCATGTCCCCTTAACCCTGTTACAGTTGTCCAACACCATGTCCCAGTCTCCCTGTTACAGTTGTCCAACACCATGTCCCCTTAACCCTGTTACAATTGTCCAACACCATGTCCCCTTCACCCTGTTCCTGTTGTCCAGCACCATGTCCCCATCACCCTGTTACAGTTGTCCAACCCCATGTCCCATTCTCCCTGTTGCAGTTGTCCAACACCATGTCCCCATCACCCTGTTACAGTTGTCCAACACCATATCCCAGTCTCCCTGTTACAGTTGTCCAGCACCATGTCCCCTTCACCCTGTTACATTTGTCCAACACCATGTCCCATTCTCCCTGTTACAGTTGTTCAACACCATGTCCCATTCTCCCTGTTACAGTTGTCCAGCTCCATGTCCCCTTCACCCTGTTACAGTTGTCCAACACCATGTCCCATTCTCCCTCTTGCAGTTGCCCAACACCATGTCCCATTCTCCCTGTTACAGTTGTCCAACACCATGTCCCTATTACCCTGTTACAGTTGTCCAACAACATGTCCCCTTCACCCTGTTACAGTTGTCCAACACCATGTCCCAGTCTCCCTGTTACAGTTGTCCAACACCATGTCCCAGTCTCCCTGTTACAGTTGTCCAACACCATGTCCCAGTCTCCCTGTTACAGTTGTCCAACACCATGTCCCCTTAACCCTGTTACAATTGTCCAACACCAAGTCGCCTTCACCCTGTTCCTGTTGTCCAGCACCATGTCCCCATCACCCTGTTACAGTTGTCCAACACCATGTCCCATTCTCCCTGTTACAGTTGTCCAACACCATGTCCCTGTCACCCTGTTACAGTTGTCCAACACCATGTCCCATTCTCCCTGTTACAGTTGTCCAACACCATGTCCCCTTAACCCTGTTACAATTGTCCAACACCATGTCCCCTTCACCCTGTTACAGTTGTCCAACACCATGTCCATGTCACCCTGTTACAGTTGTCCAACACCATGTCCCATTCTCCCTGTTACAGTTGTCCAACACCATGTCCCCATCACCCTGTTACAGTTGTCCAACAACATGTCCCCTTCACCCTGTTACAGTTGTCCAACACCATGTCCCAGTCTCCCTGTTACAGTTGTCCAACACCATGTCCCAGTCTCCCTGTTACAGTTGTCCAACACCATGTCCCCTTAACCCTGTTACAGTTGTCCAACACCATGTCCCAGTCTCCCTGTTACAGTTGTCCAACACCATGTCCCCTTAACCCTGTTACAATTGTCCAACACCATGTCCCCTTCACCCTGTTCCTGTTGTCCAGCACCATGTCCCCATTACCCTGTTACAGTTGTCCAACCCCATGTCCCATTCTCCCTGTTGCAGTTGTCCAACACCATGTCCCCATCACCCTGTTACAGTTGTCCAACACCATATCCCAGTCTCCCTGTTACAGTTGTCCAGCACCATGTCCCCTTCACCCTGTTACATTTGTCCAACACCATGTCCCATTCTCCCTGTTACAGTTGTTCAACACCATGTCCCATTCTCCCTGTTACAGTTGTCCAGCTCCATGTCCCCTTCACCCTGTTACAGTTGTCCAACACCATGTCCCATTCTCCCTCTTGCAGTTGCCCAACACCATGTCCCATTCTCCCTGTTACAGTTGTCCAACACCATGTCCCAGTCTCCCTGTTACAGTTGTCCAGCACCATGTCCCAGTCTCCCTGTTACAGTTGTCCAACACCATGTCCCCTTAACCCTGTTACAGTTGTCCAACACCATGTCCCTGTCACCCTGTTACAGTTGTCCAACACCATGTCCCATTCTCCCTGTTACAGTTGTCCAACACCATGTCCCCTTAACCCTGTTACAATTGTCCAACCCCATGTCCCCTTCACCCTGTTACAGTTGTCCAACACCATGTCCATGTCACCCTGTTACAGTTGTCCAACACCATGTCCCATTCTCCCTGTTACAGTTGTCCAACACCATGTCCCCATCACCCTGTTACAGTTGTCCAACAACATGTCCCCTTCACCCTGTTACAGTTGTCCAACACCATGTCCCCATCACCCTGTTACAGTTGTCCAACACCATGTCCCAGTCTCCCTGTTACAGTTGTCCAACACCATGTCCCATTCTCCCTGTTACAGTTGTCCAGCACCATGTCCCCTTCACCCTGTTACATTTGTCCAACACCATGTCCCCATCACCCTGTTACAGTTGTCCAGCTCCATGTCCCCTTCACCCTGTTACAGTTGTCCAACACCATGTCCCATTCTCCCTCTTGCAGTTGCCCAACACCATGTCCCATTCTCCCTGTTACAGTTGTCCAACACCATGTCCCCATCACCCTGTTACAGTTGTCCAACAACATGTCCCCTTCACCCTGTTACAGTTGTCCAACACCATGTCCCAGTCTCCCTGTTACAGTTGTCCAACACCATGTCCCAGTCTCCCTGTTACAGTTGTCCAACACCATGTCCCCTTAACCCTGTTACAGTTGTCCAACACCATGTCCCAGTCTCCCTGTTACAGTTGTCCAACACCATGTCCCCTTAACCCTGTTACAATTGTCCAACACCATGTCCCCTTCACCCTTTTCCTGTTGTCCAGCACCATGTCCCCATCACCCTGTTACAGTTGTCCAACACCATGTCCCCTTCACCCTGATACAGATGTACAACACCATGTCCCAGTCTCCCTGTTACAGTTGTCCAACACCATGTCCCAGTCTCCCTGTTACAGTTGTCCAACACCATGTCCCGTTAACCCTGTTACAATTGTCCAACACCATGTCCCCTTCACCCTGTTACAGTTGTCCAACACCATGTCCATGTCACCCTGTTACAGTTGTCCAACACCATGTCCCATTCTCCCTGTTACAGTTGTCCAACACCATGTCCCTGTCACCCTGTTACAGTTGTCCAACACCATGTCCCATTCTCCCTGTTACAGTTGTCCAACACCATGTCCCCTTAACCCTGTTACAATTGTCCAACACCATGTCCCCTTCACCCTGTTACAGTTGTCCAACACCATGTCCATGTCACCCTGTTACAGTTGTCCAACACCATGTCCCATTCTCCCTGTTACAGTTGTCCAACACCATGTCCCCATCACCCTGTTACAGTTGTCCAACAACATGTCCCCTTCACCCTGTTACAGTTGTCCAACACCATGTCCCCATCACCCTGTTACAGTTGTCCAACACCATGTCCCAGTCTCCCTGTTACAGTTGTCCAACACCATGTCCCATTCTCCCTGTTACAGTTGTCCAGCACCATGACCCCATCACCCTGTTACAGTTGTCCAACACCATGTCCCAGTCTCCCGGTTTCAGTTGACAAACACCATGTCCCATTCTCCCTGTTACAGTTGTCCAGCACCATGTCCCTGTCACCCTGTTACAGTTGTCCAACACCATGTCCCAGTCTCCCTGTTACAGTTGTCCATCACCATGTCCCAGTCTCCCTGATACATTTCACCAACACCATGTCCCATTCTCCCTGTTACAGTTGTCCAACACCATGTCCCATTTTCCCTGTTACAGTTTTCCAACACCATGTCCCAATCACCCTGTTACAGTTGTCCAACACCATGTCCCATTCTCCCTGTTACAGTTGTCCAACACCATGTCCCATTTTCCCTGTTACAGTTTTCCAACACCATGTCCCAATCACCCTGTTACAGTTGTCCAACACCATGTCCCATTCTCCCTGTTTCAGTTGTCCAACACCATGTCCCATTCTCCCTGTTTCAGTTGTCCAACACCATGTCCCATTCTCCCTGTTACAGTTGTCCAACACCATGTCCCTGTCACCCTGTTACAGTTGTCCAACACCATGTCCCATTCTCCCTGTTACAGTTATCCAACACCATGTCCCCTTCACCCTGTTACAGTTGTCCAACACCATGTCCCATTCTCTCTGTTACCGTTGTCCAGCACCATGACCCCATCACCCTGTTACAGTTGTCCAGCACCATGTCCCCATCACCCTGTTACAGTTGTCCAACACCATGTCCCATTCTCCCTGTTACAGTTGTCCAACACCATGTCCCTGTCACCCTGTTACAGTTGTCCAACACCATGTCCCATTCTCCCTGTTACAGTTGTCCAACACCATGTCCCCTTAACCCTGTTACAATTGTCCAACACCATGTCCCCTTCACCCTGTTACAGTTGTCCAACACCATGTCCATGTCACCCTGTTACAGTTGTCCAACACCATGTCCCATTCTCCCTGTTACAGTTGTCCAACACCATGTCCCCATCACCCTGTTACAGTTGTCCAACAACATGTCCCCTTCACCCTGTTACAGTTGTCCAACACCATGTCCCAGTCTCCCTGTTACAGTTGTCCAACACCATGTCCCAGTCTCCCTGTTACAGTTGTCCAACACCATGTCCCCTTAACCCTGTTACAGTTGTCCAACACCATGTCCCAGTCTCCCTGTTACAGTTGTCCAACACCATGTCCCCTTAACCCTGTTACAATTGTCCAACACCATGTCCCCTTCACCCTGTTCCTGTTGTCCAGCACCATGTCCCCATTACCCTGTTACAGTAGACCAGCTCCATGTCCCCTTCACCCTGTTACAGTTGTCCAACACCATGTCCCATTCTCCTTCTTGCAGTTGCCCAACACCATGTCCCATTCTCCCTGTTACAGTTGTCCAACACCATGTCCCCATCACCCTGTTACAGTTGTCCAACAACATGTCCCCTTCACCCTGTTACAGTTGTCCAACACCATGTCCCAGTCTCCCTGTTACAGTTGTCCAACACCATGTCCCCTTAACCCTGTTACAGTTGTCCAACACCATGTCCCAGTCTCCCTGTTACAGTTGTCCAACACCATGTCCCCTTCACCCTGTTTCAGTTGTCCAACACCATGTCCCAGTCTCCCTGTTACAGTTGTCCAACACCATGTCCCATTCTCCCTCTTGCAGTTGCCCAACACCATGTCCCATTCTCCCTGTTACAGTTGTCCAACACCATGTCCCCATCACCCTGTTACAGTTGTCCAACAACATGTCCCCTTCACCCTGTTACAGTTGTCCAACACCATGTCCCAGTCTCCCTGTTACAGTTGTCCAACACCATGTCCCAGTCTCCCTGTTACAGTTGTCCAACACCATGTCCCCTTAACCCTGTTACAGTTGTCCAACACCATGTCCCAGTCTCCCTGTTACAGTTGTCCAACACCATGTCCCCTTAACCCTGTTACAATTGTCCAACACCATGTCCCCTTCACCCTGTTCCTGTTGTCCAGCACCATGTCCCCATCACCCTGTTACAGTTGTCCAACCCCATGTCCCATTCTCCCTGTTGCAGTTGTCCAACACCATGTCCCCATCACCCTGTTACAGTTGTCCAACACCATATCCCAGTCTCCCTGTTACAGTTGTCCAGCACCATGTCCCCTTCACCCTGTTACATTTGTCCAACACCATGTCCCATTCTCCCTGTTACAGTTGTTCAACACCATGTCCCATTCTCCCTGTTACAGTTGTCCAGCTCCATGTCCCCTTCACCCTGTTACAGTTGTCCAACACCATGTCCCATTCTCCCTCTTGCAGTTGCCCAACACCATGTCCCATTCTCCCTGTTACAGTTGTCCAACACCATGTCCCCATTACCCTGTTACAGTTGTCCAACAACATGTCCCCTTCACCCTGTTACAGTTGTCCAACACCATGTCCCAGTCTCCCTGTTACAGTTGTCCAACACCATGTCCCAGTCTCCCTGTTACAGTTGTCCAACACCATGTCCCAGTCTCCCTGTTACAGTTGTCCAACACCATGTCCCCTTAACCCTGTTACAATTGTCCAACACCAAGTCGCCTTCACCCTGTTCCTGTTGTCCAGCACCATGTCCCCATCACCCTGTTACAGTTGTCCAACACCATGTCCCATTCTCCCTGTTACAGTTGTCCAACACCATGTCCCTGTCACCCTGTTACAGTTGTCCAACACCATGTCCCATTCTCCCTGTTACAGTTGTCCAACACCATGTCCCCTTAACCCTGTTACAATTGTCCAACACCATGTCCCCTTCACCCTGTTACAGTTGTCCAACACCATGTCCATGTCACCCTGTTACAGTTGTCCAACACCATGTCCCATTCTCCCTGTTACAGTTGTCCAACACCATGTCCCCATCACCCTGTTACAGTTGTCCAACAACATGTCCCCTTCACCCTGTTACAGTTGTCCAACACCATGTCCCAGTCTCCCTGTTACAGTTGTCCAACACCATGTCCCAGTCTCCCTGTTACAGTTGTCCAACACCATGTCCCCTTAACCCTGTTACAGTTGTCCAACACCATGTCCCAGTCTCCCTGTTACAGTTGTCCAACACCATGTCCCCTTAACCCTGTTACAATTGTCCAACACCATGTCCCCTTCACCCTGTTCCTGTTGTCCAGCACCATGTCCCCATTACCCTGTTACAGTTGTCCAACCCCATGTCCCATTCTCCCTGTTGCAGTTGTCCAACACCATGTCCCCATCACCCTGTTACAGTTGTCCAACACCATATCCCAGTCTCCCTGTTACAGTTGTCCAGCACCATGTCCCCTTCACCCTGTTACATTTGTCCAACACCATGTCCCATTCTCCCTGTTACAGTTGTTCAACACCATGTCCCATTCTCCCTGTTACAGTTGTCCAGCTCCATGTCCCCTTCACCCTGTTACAGTTGTCCAACACCATGTCCCATTCTCCCTCTTGCAGTTGCCCAACACCATGTCCCATTCTCCCTGTTACAGTTGTCCAACACCATGTCCCAGTCTCCCTGTTACAGTTGTCCAGCACCATGTCCCAGTCTCCCTGTTACAGTTGTCCAACACCATGTCCCCTTAACCCTGTTACAGTTGTCCAACACCATGTCCCAGTCTCCCTGTTACAGTTGTCCAACACCATGTCCCCTTAACCCTGTTACAATTGTCCAACACCATGTCCCCTTCACCCTGTTCCTGTTGTCCAGCTCCATGTCCCCATCACCCTGTTACAGTTGTCCAACACCATGTCCCCTTCACCCTGTTACAGATGTACAACACCATGTCCCAGTCTCCCTGTTACAGTTGTCCAACACCATGTCCCAGTCTCCCTGTTACAGTTGTCCAACACCATGTCCCCTTAACCCTGTTACAATTGTCCAACACAATGTCCCCTTCACCCTGTTACAGTTGTCCAACACCATGTCCCATTCTCCCTCTTGCAGTTGCCCAACACCATGTCCCATTCTCCCTGTTACAGTTGTCCAACACCATGTCCCCATCACCCTGTTACAGTTGTCCAACAACATGTCCCCTTCACCCTGTTACAGTTGTCCAACACCATGTCCCAGTCTCCATGTTACAGTTGTCCAACACCATGTCCCAGTCTCCCTGTTACAGTTGTCCAACACCATGTCCCCTTAACCCTGTTACAGTTGTCCAACACTATGTCCCAGTCTCCCTGTTACAGTTGTCCAACACCATGTCCCCTTAACCCTGTTACAATTGTCCAACACCATGTCCCCTTCACCCTGTTCCTGTTGTCCAGCACCATGTCCCCATCACCCTGTTACAGTTGTCCAACCCCATGTCCCATTCTCCCTGTTGCAGTTGTCCAACACCATGTCCCCATCACCCTGTTACAGTTGTCCAACACCATATCCCAGTCTCCCTGTTACAGTTGTCCAGCACCATGTCCCCTTCACCCTGTTACATTTGTCCAACACCATGTCCCATTCTCCCTGTTACAGTTGTTCAACACCATGTCCCATTCTCCCTGTTACAGTTGTCCAGCTCCATGTCCCCTTCACCCTGTTACAGTTGTCCAACACCATGTCCCATTCTCCCTCTTGCAGTTGCCCAACACCATGTCCTATTCTCCCTGTTACAGTTGTCCAACACCATGTCCCCATCACCCTGTTACAGTTGTCCAACAACATGTCCCCTTCACCCTGTTACAGTTGTCCAACACCATGTCCCAGTCTCCCTGTTACAGTTGTCCAACACCATGTCCCAGTCTCCCTGTTACAGTTGTCCAACACCATGTCCCCTTAACCCTGTTACAGTTGTCCAACACCATGTCCCAGTCTCCCTGTTACAGTTGTCCAACACCATGTCCCTTTAACCCTGTTACAATTGTCCAACACCATGTCCCCTTCACCCTGTTCCTGTTGTCCAGCACCATGTCCCCATCACCCTGTTACAGTTGTCCAACCCCATGTCCCATTCTCCCTGTTGCAGTTGTCCAACACCATGTCCCCATCAGCCTGTTACAGTTGTCCAACACCATATCCCAGTCTCCCTGTTACAGTTGTCCAGCACCATGTCCCCTTCACCCTGTTACATTTGTCCAACACCATGTCCCATTCTCCCTGTTACAGTTGTTCAACACCATGTCCCATTCTCCCTGTTACAGTTGTCCAGCTCCATGTCCCCTTCACCCTGTTACAGTTGTCCAACGCCATGTCCCATTCTCCCTC
This sequence comes from Hemitrygon akajei, assembly GCF_048418815.1. Lineage (NCBI taxonomy): Eukaryota > Metazoa > Chordata > Chondrichthyes > Myliobatiformes > Dasyatidae > Hemitrygon > Hemitrygon akajei. Next base: position 1,020,793 of record NC_133125.1, on the reverse strand, counting down.
TTGCAGTTGCCCAACACCATGTCCCATTCTCCCTGTTACAGTTGTCCAACACCATGTCCCCATCACCCTGTTACAGTTGTCCAACAACATGTCCCCTTAACCCTGTTACATTTGTCCAACACCATGTCCCAGTCTCCCTGTTACAGTTGTCCAACACCATGTCCCCTTAACCCTGTTACAATTGTCCAACACCATGTCCCCTTCACCCTGTTCCTGTTGTCCAGCACCATGTCCCCATCACCCTGTTACAGTTGTCCAACCCCATGTCCCATTCTCCCTGTTGCAGTTGTCCAACACCATGTCCCCATCACCCTGTTACAGTTGTCCAACACCATATCCCAGTCTCCCTGTTACAGTTGTCCAACAACATGTCCCCTTCACCCTGTTACAGTTGTTCAACACCATGTCCCATTCTCCCTGTTACAGTTGTCCAGCTCCATGTCCCCTTCACCCTGTTACAGTTGTCCAACACCATGTCCCATTCTCCCTCTTGCAGTTGCCCAACACCATGTCCCATTCTCCCTGTTACAGTTGTCCAACACCATGTCCCCATCACCCTGTTACAGTTGTCCAACAACATGTCCCCTTCACCCTGTTACAGTTGTCCAACACCATGTCCCAGTCTCCCTGTTACAGTTGTCCAACACCATTTCCCAGTCTCCCTGTTACAGTTGTCCAACACCATGTCCCCTTAACCCTGTTACAGTTGTCCAACACCATGTCCCAGTCTCCCTGTTACAGTTGTCCAACACCATGTCCCCTTAACCCTGTTACAATTGTCCAACACCATGTCCCCTTCACCCTGTTCCTGTTGTCCAGCACCATGTCCCCATCACCCTGTTACAGTTGTCCAACCCCATGTCCCATTCTCCCTGTTGCAGTTGTCCAACACCATGTCCCCATCACCCTGTTACAGTTGTCCAACACCATATCCCAGTCTCCCTGTTACAGTTGTCCAGCACCATGTCCCCTTCACCCTGTTACATTTGTCCAACACCATGTCCCATTCTCCCTGTTACTGTTGTTCAACACCATGTCCCATTCTCCCTGTTACAGTTGTCCAGCTCCATGTCCCCTTCACCCTGTTACAGTTGTCCAACACCATGTCCCATTCTCCCTCTTGCAGTTGCCCAACACCATGTCCCATTCTCCCTGTTACAGTTGTCCAACACCATGTCCCCATCTCCCTGTTACAGTTGTCCAACAACATGTCCCCTTCACCCTGTTACAGTTGTCCAACACCATGTCCCAGTCTCCCTGTTACAGTTGTCCAACACCATGTCCCAGTCTCCCTGTTACAGTTGTCCAACACCATGTCCCCTTAACCCTGTTACAGTTGTCCAACACCATGTCCCAGTCTCCCTGTTACAGTTGTCCAACACCATGTCCCCTTAACCCTGTTACAATTGTCCAACACCATGTCCCCTTCACCCTGTTCCTGTTGTCCAGCACCATGTCCCCATCACCCTGTTACAGTTGTCCAACCCCATGTCCCATTCTCCCTGTTGCAGTTGTCCAACACCATGTCCCCATCACCCTGTTACAGTTGTCCAACACCATATCCCAGTCTCCCTGTTACAGTTGTCCAGCACCATGTCCCCTTCACCCTGTTACATTTGTCCAACACCATGTCCCCATCACCCTGTTACAGTTGTTCAACACCATGTCCCATTCTCCCTGTTACAGTTGTCCAGCTCCATGTCCCCTTCACCCTGTTACAGTTGTCCAACACCATGTCCCATTCTCCCTCTTGCAGTTGCCCAACACCATGTCCCATTCTCCCTGTTACAGTTGTCCAACACCATGTCCCCATCACCCTGTTACAGTTGTCCAACAACATGTCCCCTTCACCCTGTTACAGTTGTCCAACACCATGTCCCAGTCTCCCTGTTACAGTTGTCCAACACCATGTCCCAGTCTCCCTGTTACAGTTGTCCAACACCATGTCCCCTTAACCCTGTTACAGTTGTCCAACACCATGTCCCAGTCTCCCTGTTACAGTTGTCCAACACCATGTCCCCTTAACCCTGTTACAATTGTCCAACACCATGTCCCCTTCACCCTTTTCCTGTTGTCCAGCACCATGTCCCCATCACCCTGTTACAGTTGTCCAACACCATGTCCCCTTCACCCTGATACAGATGTACAACACCATGTCCCAGTCTCCCTGTTACAGTTGTCCAACACCATGTCCCAGTCTCCCTGTTACAGTTGTCCAACACCATGTCCCGTTAACCCTGTTACAATTGTCCAACACCATGTCCCCTTCACCCTGTTACAGTTGTCCAACACCATGTCCATGTCACCCTGTTACAGTTGTCCAACACCATGTCCCATTCTCCCTGTTACAGTTGTCCAACACCATGTCCCTGTCACCCTGTTACAGTTGTCCAACACCATGTCCCATTCTACCTGTTACAGTTGTCCAACACCATGTCCCCTTAACCCTGTTACAATTGTCCAACACCATGTCCCCTTCACCCTGTTACAGTTGTCCAACACCATGTCCATGTCACCCTGTTACAGTTGTCCAACACCATGTCCCATTCTCCCTGTTACAGTTGTCCAACACCATGTCCCCATCACCCTGTTACAGTTGTCCAACAACATGTCCCCTTCACCCTGTTACAGTTGTCCAACACCATGTCCCCATCACCCTGTTACAGTTGTCCAACACCATGTCCCAGTCTCCCTGTTACAGTTGTCCAACACCATGTCCCATTCTCCCTGTTACAGTTGTCCAGCACCATGTCCCCTTCACCCTGTTACATTTGTCCAACACCATGTCCCCATCACCCTGTTACAGTTGTTCAACACCATGTCCCATTCTCCCTGTTACAGTTGTCCAGCTCCATGTCCCCTTCACCCTGTTACAGTTGTCCAACACCATGTCCCATTCTCCCTCTTGCAGTTGCCCAACACCATGTCCCATTCTCCCTGTTACAGTTGTCCAACACCATGTCCCCATCACCCTGTTACAGTTGTCCAACAACATGTCCCCTTCACCCTGTTACAGTTGTCCAACACCATGTCCCAGTCTCCCTGTTACAGTTGTCCAACACCATGTCCCAGTCTCCCTGTTACAGTTGTCCAACACCATGTCCCCTTAACCCTGTTACAGTTGTCCAACACCATGTCCCAGTCTCCCTGTTACAGTTGTCCAACACCATGTCCCCTTAACCCTGTTACAATTGTCCAACACCATGTCCCCTTCACCCTTTTCCTGTTGTCCAGCACCATGTCCCCATCACCCTGTTACAGTTGTCCAACACCATGTCCCCTTCACCCTGATACAGATGTACAACACCATGTCCCAGTCTCCCTGTTACAGTTGTCCAACACCATGTCCCAGTCTCCCTGTTACAGTTGTCCAACACCATGTCCCGTTAACCCTGTTACAATTGTCCAACACCATGTCCCCTTCACCCTGTTACAGTTGTCCAACACCATGTCCATGTCACCCTGTTACAGTTGTCCAACACCATGTCCCATTCTCCCTGTTACAGTTGTCCAACACCATGTCCCTGTCACCCTGTTACAGTTGTCCAACACCATGTCCCATTCTCCCTGTTACAGTTGTCCAACACCATGTCCCCTTAACCCTGTTACAATTGTCCAACACCATGTCCCCTTCACCCTGTTACAGTTGTCCAACACCATGTCCATGTCACCCTGTTACAGTTGTCCAACACCATGTCCCATTCTCCCTGTTACAGTTGTCCAACACCATGTCCCCATCACCCTGTTACAGTTGTCCAACAACATGTCCCCTTCACCCTGTTACAGTTGTCCAACACCATGTCCCCATCACCCTGTTACAGTTGTCCAACACCATGTCCCAGTCTCCCTGTTACAGTTGTCCAACACCATGTCCCATTCTCCCTGTTACAGTTGTCCAGCACCATGACCCCATCACCCTGTTACAGTTGTCCAACACCATGTCCCAGTCTCCCGGTTTCAGTTGACAAACACCATGTCCCATTCTCCCTGTTACAGTTGTCCAGCACCATGTCCCTGTCACCCTGTTACAGTTGTCCAACACCATGTCCCAGTCTCCCTGTTACAGTTGTCCATCACCATGTCCCAGTCTCCCTGATACATTTCACCAACACCATGTCCCATTCTCCCTGTTACAGTTGTCCAACACCATGTCCCATTTTCCCTGTTACAGTTTTCCAACACCATGTCCCAATCACCCTGTTACAGTTGTCCAACACCATGTCCCATTCTCCCTGTTACAGTTGTCCAACACCATGTCCCATTTTCCCTGTTACAGTTTTCCAACACCATGTGCCAATCACCCTGTTACAGTTGTCCAACACCATGTCCCATTCTCCCTGTTTCAGTTGTCCAACACCATGTCCCATTCTCCCTGTTTCAGTTGTCCAACACCATGTCCCATTCTCCCTGTTACAGTTGTCCAACACCATGTCCCTGTCACCCTGTTACAGTTGTCCAACACCATGTCCCATTCTCCCTGTTACAGTTATCCAACACCATGTCCCCTTCACCCTGTTACAGTTGTCCAACACCATGTCCCATTCTCTCTGTTACCGTTGTCCAGCACCATGACCCCATCACCCTGTTACAGTTGTCCAGCACCATGTCCCCATCACCCTGTTACAGTTGTCCAACCCCATGTCCCATTCTCCCTGTTACAGTTGTCCAACAACATGTCCCCTTCACCCTGTTACAGTTGTCCAACACCATGTCCCAGTCTCCCTGTTACAGTTGTCCAACACCATTTCCCAGTCTCCCTGTTACAGTTGTCCAACACCATGTCCCCTTAACCCTGTTACAGTTGTCCAACACCATGTCCCAGTCTCCCTGTTACAGTTGTCCAACACCATGTCCCCTTAACCCTGTTACAATTGTCCAACACCATGTCCCCTTCACCCTGTTCCTGTTGTCCAGCACCATGTCCCCATCACCCTGTTACAGTTGTCCAACCCCATGTCCCATTCTCCCTGTTGCAGTTGTCCAACACCATGTCCCCATCACCCTGTTACAGTTGTCCAACACCATATCCCAGTCTCCCTGTTACAGTTGTCCAGCACCATGTCCCCTTCACCCTGTTACATTTGTCCAACACCATGTCCCATTCTCCCTGTTACTGTTGTTCAACACCATGTCCCATTCTCCCTGTTACAGTTGTCCAGCTCCATGTCCCCTTCACCCTGTTACAGTTGTCCAACACCATGTCCCATTCTCCCTCTTGCAGTTGCCCAACACCATGTCCCATTCTCCCTGTTACAGTTGTCCAACACCATGTCCCCATCACCCTGTTACAGTTGTCCAACAACATGTCCCCTTCACCCTGTTACAGTTGTCCAACACCATGTCCCAGTCTCCCTGTTACAGTTGTCCAACACCATGTCCCAGTCTCCCTGTTACAGTTGTCCAACACCATGTCCCCTTAACCCTGTTACAGTTGTCCAACACCATGTCCCAGTCTCCCTGTTACAGTTGTCCAACACCATGTCCCCTTAACCCTGTTACAATTGTCCAACACCATGTCCCCTTCACCCTGTTCCTGTTGTCCAGCACCATGTCCCCATCACCCTGTTACAGTTGTCCAACCCCATGTCCCATTCTCCCTGTTGCAGTTGTCCAACACCATGTCCCCATCACCCTGTTACAGTTGTCCAACACCATATCCCAGTCTCCCTGTTACAGTTGTCCAGCACCATGTCCCCTTCACCCTGTTACGTTTGTCCAACACCATGTCCCCATCACCCTGTTACAGTTGTTCAACACCATGTCCCATTCTCCCTGTTACAGTTGTCCAGCTCCATGTCCCCTTCACCCTGTTACAGTTGTCCAACACCATGTCCCATTCTCCCTCTTGCAGTTGCCCAACACCATGTCCCATTCTCCCTGTTACAGTTGTCCAACACCATGTCCCCATCACCCTGTTACAGTTGTCCAACAACATGTCCCCTTCACCCTGTTACAGTTGTCCAACACCATGTCCCAGTCTCCCTGTTACAGTTGTTCAACACCATGTCCCAGTCTCCCTGTTACAGTTGTCCAACACCATGTCCCCTTAACCCTGTTACAGTTGTCCAACACCATGTCCCAGTCTCCCTGTTACAGTTGTCCAACACCATGTCCCCTTAACCCTGTTACAATTGTCCAACACCATGTCCCCTTCACCCTGTTCCTGTTGTCCAGCACCATGTCCCCATCACCCTGTTACAGTTGTCCAACACCATGTCCCCTTCACCCTGTTACAGATGTACAACACCATGTCCCAGTCTCCCTGTTACAGTTGTCCAACACCATGTCCCAGTCTCCCTGTTACAGTTGTCCAACACCATGTCCCCTTAACCCTGTTACAATTGTCCAACACCATGTCCCCTTCACCCTGTTACAGTTGTCCAACACCATGTCCCATTCTCCCTCTTGCAGTTGCCCAACACCATGTCCCATTCTCCCTGTTACAGTTGTCCAACACCATGTCCCCATCACCCTGTTACAGTTGTCCAACAACATGTCCCCTTCACCCTGTTACAGTTGTCCAACACCATGTCCCAGTCTCCCTGTTACAGTTGTCCAACACCATTTCCCAGTCTCCCTGTTACAGTTGTCCAACACCATGTCCCCTTAACCCTGTTACAGTTGTCCAACACCATGTCCCAGTCTCCCTGTTACAGTTGTCCAACACCATGTCCCCTTAACCCTGTTACAATTGTCCAACACCATGTCCCCTTCACCCTGTTCCTGTTGTCCAGCACCATGTCCCCATCACCCTGTTACAGTTGTCCAACCCCATGTCCCATTCTCCCTGTTGCAGTTGTCCAACACCATGTCCCCATCACCCTGTTACAGTTGTCCAACACCATATCCCAGTCTCCCTGTTACAGTTGTCCAGCACCATGTCCCCTTCACCCTGTTACATTTGTCCAACACCATGTCCCATTCTCCCTGTTACTGTTGTTCAACACCATGTCCCATTCTCCCTGTTACAGTTGTCCAGCTCCATGTCCCCTTCACCCTGTTACAGTTGTCCAACACCATGTCCCATTCTCCCTCTTGCAGTTGCCCAACACCATGTCCCATTCTCCCTGTTACAGTTGTCCAACACCATGTCCCCATCTCCCTGTTACAGTTGTCCAACAACATGTCCCCTTCACCCTGTTACAGTTGTCCAACACCATGTCCCAGTCTCCCTGTTACAGTTGTCCAACACCATGTCCCAGTCTCCCTGTTACAGTTGTCCAACACCATGTCCCCTTAACCCTGTTACAGTTGTCCAACACCATGTCCCAGTCTCCCTGTTACAGTTGTCCAACACCATGTCCCCTTAACCCTGTTACAATTGTCCAACACCATGTCCCCTTCACCCTGTTCCTGTTGTCCAGCACCATGTCCCCATCACCCTGTTACAGTTGTCCAACCCCATGTCCCATTCTCCCTGTTGCAGTTGTCCAACACCATGTCCCCATCACCCTGTTACAGTTGTCCAACACCATATCCCAGTCTCCCTGTTACAGTTGTCCAGCACCATGTCCCCTTCACCCTGTTACATTTGTCCAACACCATGTCCCCATCACCCTGTTACAGTTGTTCAACACCATGTCCCATTCTCCCTGTTACAGTTGTCCAGCTCCATGTCCCCTTCACCCTGTTACAGTTGTCCAACACCATGTCCCATTCTCCCTCTTGCAGTTGCCCAACACCATGTCCCATTCTCCCTGTTACAGTTGTCCAACACCATGTCCCCATCACCCTGTTACAGTTGTCCAACAACATGTCCCCTTCACCCTGTTACAGTTGTCCAACACCATGTCCCAGTCTCCCTGTTACAGTTGTCCAACACCATGTCCCAGTCTCCCTGTTACAGTTGTCCAACACCATGTCCCCTTAACCCTGTTACAGTTGTCCAACACCATGTCCCAGTCTCCCTGTTACAGTTGTCCAACACCATGTCCCCTTAACCCTGTTACAATTGTCCAACACCATGTCCCCTTCACCCTTTTCCTGTTGTCCAGCACCATGTCCCCATCACCCTGTTACAGTTGTCCAACACCATGTCCCCTTCACCCTGATACAGATGTACAACACCATGTCCCAGTCTCCCTGTTACAGTTGTCCAACACCATGTCCCAGTCTCCCTGTTACAGTTGTCCAACACCATGTCCCGTTAACCCTGTTACAATTGTCCAACACCATGTCCCCTTCACCCTGTTACAGTTGTCCAACACCATGTCCATGTCACCCTGTTACAGTTGTCCAACACCATGTCCCATTCTCCCTGTTACAGTTGTCCAACACCATGTCCCTGTCACCCTGTTACAGTTGTCCAACACCATGTCCCATTCTCCCTGTTACAGTTGTCCAACACCATGTCCCCTTAACCCTGTTACAATTGTCCAACACCATGTCCCCTTCACCCTGTTACAGTTGTCCAACACCATGTCCCATTCTCCCTGTTACAGTTGTCCAACACCATGTCCCCATCACCCTGTTACAGTTGTCCAACAACATGTCCCCTTCACCCTGTTACAGTTGTCCAACACCATGTCCCCATCACCCTGTTACAGTTGTCCAACACCATGTCCCAGTCTCCCTGTTACAGTTGTCCAACACCATGTCCCATTCTCCCTGTTACAGTTGTCCAGCACCATGTCCCCTTCACCCTGTTACATTTGTCCAACACCATGTCCCCATCACCCTGTTACAGTTGTTCAACACCATGTCCCATTCTCCCTGTTACAGTTGTCCAGCTCCATGTCCCCTTCACCCTGTTACAGTTGTCCAACACCATGTCCCATTCTCCCTCTTGCAGTTGCCCAACACCATGTCCCATTCTCCCTGTTACAGTTGTCCAACACCATGTCCCCATCACCCTGTTACAGTTGTCCAACAACATGTCCCCTTCACCCTGTTACAGTTGTCCAACACCATGTCCCAGTCTCCCTGTTACAGTTGTCCAACACCATGTCCCAGTCTCCCTGTTACAGTTGTCCAACACCATGTCCCCTTAACCCTGTTACAGTTGTCCAACACCATGTCCCAGTCTCCCTGTTACAGTTGTCCAACACCATGTCCCCTTAACCCTGTTACAATTGTCCAACACCATGTCCCCTTTACCCTTTTCCTGTTGTCCAGCACCATGTCCCCATCACCCTGTTACAGTTGTCCAACACCATGTCCCCTTCACCCTGATACAGATGTACAACACCATGTCCCAGTCTCCCTGTTACAGTTGTCCAACACCATGTCCCAGTCTCCCTGTTACAGTTGTCCAACACCATGTCCCGTTAACCCTGTTACAATTGTCCAACACCATGTCCCCTTCACCCTGTTACAGTTGTCCAACACCATGTCCATGTCACCCTGTTACAGTTGTCCAACACCATGTCCCATTCTCCCTGTTACAGTTGTCCAACACCATGTCCCTGTCACCCTGTTACAGTTGTCCAACACCATGTCCCATTCTCCCTGTTACAGTTGTCCAACACCATGTCCCCTTAACCCTGTTACAATTGTCCAACACCATGTCCCCTTCACCCTGTTACAGTTGTCCAACACCATGTCCATGTCACCCTGTTACAGTTGTCCAACACCATGTCCCATTCTCCCTGTTACAGTTGTCCAACACCATGTCCCCATCACCCTGTTACAGTTGTCCAACAACATGTCCCCTTCACCCTGTTACAGTTGTCCAACACCATGTCCCCATCACCCTGTTACAGTTGTCCAACACCATGTCCCAGTCTCCCTGTTACAGTTGTCCAACACCATGTCCCATTCTCCCTGTTACAGTTGTCCAGCACCATGACCCCATCACCCTGTTACAGTTGTCCAACACCATGTCCCAGTCTCCCGGTTTCAGTTGACAAACACCATGTCCCATTCTCCCTGTTACAGTTGTCCAGCACCATGTCCCTGTCACCCTGTTACAGTTGTCCAACACCATGTCCCAGTCTCCCTGTTACAGTTGTCCATCACCATGTCCCAGTCTCCCTGATACATTTCACCAACACCATGTCCCATTCTCCCTGTTACAGTTGTCCAACACCATGTCCCATTTTCCCTGTTACAGTTTTCCAACACCATGTCCCAATCACCCTGTTACAGTTGTCCAACACCATGTCCCATTCTCCCTGTTACAGTTGTCCAACACCATGTCCCATTTTCCCTGTTACAGTTTTCCAACACCATGTGCCAATCACCCTGTTACAGTTGTCCAACACCATGTCCCATTCTCCCTGTTTCAGTTGTCCAACACCATGTCCCATTCTCCCTGTTTCAGTTGTCCAACACCATGTCCCATTCTCCCTGTTACAGTTGTCCAACACCATGTCCCTGTCACCCTGTTACAGTTGTCCAACACCATGTCCCATTCTCCCTGTTACAGTTATCCAACACCATGTCCCCTTCACCCTGTTACAGTTGTCCAACACCATGTCCCATTCTCTCTGTTACCGTTGTCCAGCACCATGACCCCATCACCCTGTTACAGTTGTCCAGCACCATGTCCCCATCACCCTGTTACAGTTGTCCAACCCCATGTCCCATTCTCCCTGTTACAGTTGTCCAACAACATGTCCCCTTCACCCTGTTACAGTTGTCCAACACCATGTCCCAGTCTCCCTGTTACAGTTGTCCAACACCATTTCCCAGTCTCCCTGTTACAGTTGTCCAACACCATGTCCCCTTAACCCTGTTACAGTTGTCCAACACCATGTCCCAGTCTCCCTGTTACAGTTGTCCAACACCATGTCCCCTTAACCCTGTTACAATTGTCCAACACCATGTCCCCTTCACCCTGTTCCTGTTGTCCAGCACCATGTCCCCATCACCCTGTTACAGTTGTCCAACCCCATGTCCCATTCTCCCTGTTGCAGTTGTCCAACACCATGTCCCCATCACCCTGTTACAGTTGTCCAACACCATATCCCAGTCTCCCTTTTACAGTTGTCCAGCACCATGTCCCCTTCACCCTGTTACATTTGTCCAACACCATGTCCCATTCTCCCTGTTACTGTTGTTCAACACCATGTCCCATTCTCCCTGTTACAGTTGTCCAGCTCCATGTCCCCTTCACCCTGTTACAGTTGTCCAACACCATGTCCCATTCTCCCTCTTGCAGTTGCCCAACACCATGTCCCATTCTCCCTGTTACAGTTGTCCAACACCATGTCCCCATCACCCTGTTACAGTTGTCCAACAACATGTCCCCTTCACCCTGTTACAGTTGTCCAACACCATGTCCCAGTCTCCCTGTTACAGTTGTCCAACACCATGTCCCAGTCTCCCTGTTACAGTTGTCCAACACCATGTCCCCTTAACCCTGTTACAGTTGTCCAACACCATGTCCCAGTCTCCCTGTTACAGTTGTCCAACACCATGTCCCCTTAACCCTGTTACAATTGTCCAACACCATGTCCCCTTCACCCTGTTCCTGTTGTCCAGCACCATGTCCCCATCACCCTGTTACAGTTGTCCAACCCCATGTCCCATTCTCCCTGTTGCAGTTGTCCAACACCATGTCCCCATCACCCTGTTACAGTTGTCCAACACCATATCCCAGTCTCCCTGTTACAGTTGTCCAGCACCATGTCCCCTTCACCCTGTTACGTTTGTCCAACACCATGTCCCCATCACCCTGTTACAGTTGTTCAACACCATGTCCCATTCTCCCTGTTACAGTTGTCCAGCTCCATGTCCCCTTCACCCTGTTACAGTTGTCCAACACCATGTCCCATTCTCCCTCTTGCAGTTGCCCAACACCATGTCCCATTCTCCCTGTTACAGTTGTCCAACACCATGTCCCCATCACCCTGTTACAGTTGTCCAACAACATGTCCCCTTCACCCTGTTACAGTTGTCCAACACCATGTCCCAGTCTCCCTGTTACAGTTGTCCAACACCATGTCCCAGTCTCCCTGTTACAGTTGTCCAACACCATGTCCCCTTAACCCTGTTACAGTTGTCCAACACCATGTCCCAGTCTCCCTGTTACAGTTGTCCAACACCATGTCCCCTTAACCCTGTTACAATTGTCCAACACCATGTCCCCTTCACCCTGTTCCTGTTGTCCAGCACCATGTCCCCATCACCCTGTTACAGTTGTCCAACACCATGTCCCCTTCACCCTGTTACAGATGTACAACACCATGTCCCAGTCTCCCTGTTACAGTTGTCCAACACCATGTCCCAGTCTCCCTGTTACAGTTGTCCAACACCATGTCCCCTTAACCCTGTTACAATTGTCCAACACCATGTCCCCTTCACCCTGTTACAGTTGTCCAACACCATGTCCATGTCACCCTGTTACAGTTGTCCAACACCATGTCCCATTCTCCCTGTTACAGTTGTCCAACACCATGTCCCTGTCACCCTGTTACAGTTGTCCAACACCATGTCCCATTCTCCCTGTTACAGTTGTCCAACACCATGTCCCCTTAACCCTGTTACAATTGTCCAACACCATGTCCCCTTCACCCTGTTACAGTTGTCCAACACCATGTCCATGTCACCCTGTTACAGTTGTCCAACACCATGTCCCATTCTCCCTGTTACAGTTGTCCAACACCATGTCCCCATCACCCTGTTACAGTTGTCCAACAACATGTCCCCTTCACCCTGTTACAGTTGTCCAACACCATGTCCCCATCACCCTGTTACAGTTGTCCAACACCATGTCCCAGTCTCCCTGTTACAGTTGTCCAACACCATGTCCCATTCTCCCTGTTACAGTTGTCCAGCACCATGACCCCATCACCCTGTTACAGTTGTCCAACACCATGTCCCAGTCTCCCGGTTTCAGTTGACAAACACCATGTCCCATTCTCCCTGTTACAGTTGTCCAGCACCATGTCCCTGTCACCCTGTTACAGTTGTCCAACACCATGTCCCAGTCTCCCTGTTACAGTTGTCCAACACCATGTCCCCTTCACCCTGTTACAGTTGTCCATCACCATGTCCCAGTCTCCCTGATACATTTCACCAACACCATGTCCCATTCTCCCTGTTACAGTTGTCCAACACCATGTCCAATTTTCCCTGTTACAGTTTTCCAACACCATGTCCCAATCACCCTGTTACAGTTGTCCAACACCATGTCCCATTCTCCCTGTTACAGTTGTCCAACACCATGTCCCATTTTCCCTGTTACAGTTTTCCAACACCATGTCCCAATCACCCTGTTACAGTTGTCCAACACCATGTCCCATTCTCCCTGTTTCAGTTGTCCAACACCATGTCCCATTCTCCCTGTTTCAGTTGTCCAACACCATGTCCCATTCTCCCTGTTACAGTTGTCCAACACCATGTCCCTGTCACCCTGTTACAGTTGTCCAACACCATGTCCCATTCTCCCTGTTACAGTTATCCAACACCATGTCCCCTTCACCCTGTTACAGTTGTCCAACACCATGTCCCATTCTCTCTGTTACCGTTGTCCAGCACCATGACCCCATCACCCTGTTACAGTTGTCCAACACCATGTCCCAGTCTCCCGGTTTCAGTTGACAAACACCATGTCCCAGTATCCCTGTTACAGTTGTCCAACACCATGTCCCCTTCACCCTGTTACATTTGTCCAACACCATGTCCCATTCTCCCTGTTACAGTTGTCCAACACCATGTCCCCGTCACCCTGTTACAGTTGTCCACACCATGTCCCCTTTACCCTATTACAGTTGTCCAACACCATGTCCCTGTCTCCCTGTTACAGTTGTCCAACACCATGTCCCCATCACACTGTTACAGTTGTCCAACACCATGTCCCCTTCACCCTGTTACAGTTGTCCAACACCATGTCCCCATCACCCTGTTACAGTTGTCCAACACCATGTCCCAGTCTCCCTGTTACAGTTGTCCAACACCATGTCCCATTCTCCCTGTTACAGTTGTGCAGCACCATGTCCCCGTCACCCTGTTACAGTTGTCCAGCACCATGTCCCATTCACCCTGTTACAGTTGTCCAGCACCATGTCCCATTCTCCCTGTTACAGTTGTCCAACACCATGTCCCCATTACCCTGTTACAGTTGTCCAACACCATGTCCCAGTCTCCCTGTTACAGTTGTCCAACAGCATGTCCCATTCTCCCTGTTACAGTTGTGCAGCACCATGTCCCCGTCACCCTGTTACAGTTGTCCAGCACCATGTCCCATTCTCCCTGTTACAGTTGTCCAGCACCATGTCCCAATCACCCTGTTACAGTTGTCCAACAACTTGTCCCATTGTCTCTGTTACCGTTGTCCAGCACCATGACCCCTTCACCCTGTTACAGTTGTCCATCACCATGTCCCAGTCTCCCTGATACATTTCACCAACACCATGTCCCATTCTCCCTGTTACAGTTGTCCAACACCATGTCCCATTTTCCCTGTTACAGTTTTCCAACACCATGTCCCAATCACCCTGTTACAGTTGTCCAACACCATGTCCCATTCTCCCTGTTACAGTTGTCCAACACCATGTCCCATTTTCCCTGTTACAGTTTTCCAACACCATGTCCCAATCACCCTGTTACAGTTGTCCAACACCATGTCCCATTCTCCCTGTTTCAGTTGTCCAACACCATGTCCCATTCTCCCTGTTTCAGTTGTCCAACACCATGTCCCATTCTCCCTGTTACAGTTGTCCAACACCATGTCCCTGTCACCCTGTTACAGTTGTCCAACACCATGTCCCATTCTCCCTGTTACAGTTATCCAACACCATGTCCCCTTCACCCTGTTACAGTTGTCCAACACCATGTCCCATTCTCTCTGTTACCGTTGTCCAGCACCATGACCCCATCACCCTGTTACAGTTGTCCAACACCATGTCCCAGTCTCCCGGTTTCAGTTGACAAACACCATGTCCCAGTATCCCTGTTACAGTTGTCCAACACCATGTCCCCTTCACCCTGTTACATTTGTCCAACACCATGTCCCATTCTCCCTGTTACAGTTGTCCAACACCATGTCCCCGTCACCCTGTTACAGTTGTCCACACCATGTCCCCTTTACCCTATTACAGTTGTCCAACACCATGTCCCTGTCTCCCTGTTACAGTTGTCCAACACCATGTCCCCATCACACTGTTAAAGTTGTCCAACACCATGTCCCCTTTACCCTATTACAGTTGTCCAACACCATGTCCCTGTCTCCCTGTTACAGTTGTCCAACACCATGTCCCCTTTACCCTATTACAGTTGTCCAACACCATGTCCCTGTCTCCCTGTTACAGTTGTCCAACACCATGTCCCCATCACCCTGTTACAGTTGTCCAACACCATGTCCCAGTCTCCCTGTTTCAGTTGTCCAACACCATGTCCCATTCTCCCTGTTACAGTTGTGCAGCACCATGTCCCCGTCACCCTGTTACAGTTGTCCAGCACCATGTCCCATTCACCCTGTTACAGTTGTCCAGCACCATGTCCCATTCTCCCTGTTACAGTTGTCCAACACCATGTCCCCATTACCCTGTTACAGTTGTCCAACACCATGTCCCAGTCTCCCTGTTACAGTTGTCCAACAGCATGTCCCATTCTCCCTGTTACAGTTGTGCAGCACCATGTCCCCGTCACCCTGTTACAGTTGTCCAGCACCATGTCCCATTCTCCCTGTTACAGTTGTCCAGCACCATGTCCCAATCACCCTGTTACAGTTGTCCAACAACTTGTCCCATTGTCTCTGTTACCGTTGTCCAGCACCATGACCCCATCACCCTGTTACAGTTGTCCAACACCATGTCCCAGTCTCCCGGTTTCAGTTGACAAACACCTTGTCCCATTCTCTCTGTTACAGTTGTCCAGCACCATGTCCCTGTCACCCTGTTACAGTTGTCCAACACCATGTCCCAGTCTCCCTGTTACAGTTGTCCAACACCATGTCCCCTTCACCCTGTTACAGTTGTCCATCACCATGTCCCAGTCTCCCTGTTACTTTGGTCCAACACCATGTCCCATTCTCCCTGTTACAGTTGTCCAACACCATGTCCCCGTCACCCTGTTACAGTTGTCCAACACCATGTCCCCTTCACCCTATTACAGTTGTCCAACACCATGTCCCTGTCTCCCTGTTACAGTTGTCCAACACCATGTCCCCATCACACTGTTACAGTTGTCCAACACCATGTCCCCTTCACCCTGTTACAGTTGTCCAGCACCATGTCCCAATCACCCTGTTACAGTTGTCCAACAACATGTCCCATTCTCTCTGTTACCGTTGTCCAGCACCATGACCCCATCACCCTGTTACAGTTGTCCAACACCATGTCCCAGTCTCCCGGTTTCAGTTGACAAACACCATGTCCCATTCTCCCTGTTACAGTTGTCCAGCACCATGTCCCTGTCACCCTGTTACAGTTCTCCAACACCATGTCCCAGTCTCCCTGTTACAGTTGTCCAACACCATGTCCCCTTCACCCTGTTACAGTTGTCCATCACCATGTCCCAGTCTCCCTGATACATTTGTCCAACACCATGTCCCATTCTCCCTGTTACAGTTGTCCAACACCATGTCCCATTTTCCCTGTTACAGTTTTCCAACACCATGTCCCAATCACCCTGTTACAGTTGTCCAACACCATGTCCCTTTCTCCCTGTTACAGTTGTCCAACACCATGTCCCATTTTCCCTGTTACAGTTTTCCAACACCATGTCCCAATCACCCTGTTACAGTTGTCCAACACCATGTCCCATTCTCCCTGTTTCAGTTGTCCAACACCATGTCCCATTCTCCCTGTTTCAGTTGTCCAACACCATGTCCCATTCTCCCTGTTACAGTTGTCCAACACCATGTCCCTGTCACCCTGTTACAGTTGTCCAACACCATGTCCCATTCTCCCTGTTACAGTTATCCAACACCATGTCCCCTTCACCCTGTTACAGTTGTCCAACACCATGTCCCTGTCACCCTGTTACAGTTGTCCAACACCATGTCCCAGTCTCCCTGTTACAGTTGTCCAACACCATGTCCCCTTCACCCTGTTACAGTTGTCCATCACCATGTCCCAGTCTCCCTGTTACTTTGGTCCAACACCATGTCCCATTCTCCCTGTTACAGTTGTCCAACACCATGTCCCCGTCACCCTGTTACAGTTGTCCAACACCATGTCCCCTTCACCCTATTACAGTTGTCCAACACCATGTCCCTGTCTCCCTGTTACAGTTGTCCAACACCATGTCCCATTCTCCCTGTTACAGTTGTCCAACACCATGTCCCCTTAACCCTGTTACAATTGTCCAACACCATGTCCCCTTCACCCTGTTACAGTTGTCCAACACCATGTCCATGTCACCCTGTTACAGTTGTCCAACACCATGTCCCATTCTCCCTGTTACAGTTGTCCAACACCATGTCCCCATCACCCTGTTACAGTTGTCCAACAACATGTCCCCTTCACCCTGTTACAGTTGTCCAACACCATGTCCCCATCACCCTGTTACAGTTGTCCAACACCATGTCCCAGTCTCCCTGTTACAGTTGTCCAACACCATGTCCCATTCTCCCTGTTACAGTTGTCCTGCACCATGACCCCATCACCCTGTTACAGTTGTCCAACACCATGTCCCAGTCTCCCGGTTTCAGTTGACAAACACCATGTCCCATTCTCCCTGTTACAGTTGTCCAGCACCATGTCCCTGTCACCCTGTTACAGTTGTCCAACACCATGTCCCAGTCTCCCTGTTACAGTTGTCCAACACCATGTCCCCTTCACCCTGTTACAGTTGTCCATCACCATGTCCCAGTCTCCCTGATACATTTCTCCAACACCATGTCCCATTCTCCCTATTACAGTTGTCCAACACCATGTCCCATTTTCCCTGTTACAGTTTTCCAACACCATGTCCCATTCTCCCTGTTACAGTTGTCCAACACCATGTCCCATTTTCCCTGTTACAGTTTTCCAACACCATGTCCCAATCACCCTGTTACAGTTGTCCAACACCATGTCCCTTTCTCCCTGTTTCAGTTGTCCAACACCATGTCCCATTCTCCCTGTTTCAGTTGTCCAACACCATGTCCCATTCTCCCTGTTACAGTTGTCCAACACCATGTCCCTGTCACCCTGTTACAGTTGTCCAACACCATGTCCCATTCTCCCTGTTACAGTTATCCAACACCATGTCCCCTTCACCCTGTTACAGTTGTCCAACACCATGTCCCTGTCACCCTGTTACAGTTGTCCAGCACCATGTCCCCGTGACCCGGTTACAGTTGTCCAACACCATGTCCCCTTCACCCTATTACAGTTGTCCAACACCATGTCCCAGTCTCCCTGTTACAGTTGTCCAACACCATGTCCCCTTCACCCTGTTAAAGTTGTCCAACACTATGTCCCCTTCACCCTGTTCCCGTTGTCCAGCACCATGCCCCATCACCCTGTTACAGTTGTCCAACACCATGTCCCCTTCACCCTGTTACAGTTGTCCAGCACCATGTCCCAGTATCCCTGTCACAGTTGTCCAGCACCATGTCCCTGTCACCCTGTTACAGTTCCCCAGAAGCATGTCCCCACCTTGTTATAGATGTCGAATACCATGTCCCCGTCACCCTGTTACTGTTTTCCAACACCATGTCCCCTTCTCCCTGTTACAGTTGTCCAACACCATGTCCCAATCACCCTGTTACTGTTGTCCAACACCATGTCCCAATCACCCTGTTACAGTTGTCCAGCACCATGTCCCAATCACCCTGTTACAGTTGTCCAACACCATGTCCCCTTCACCCTGTTACAGTTGTCCAACACCATGTCCCAATCACCCTGTTACAGTTGTCCAACACCATGTCACATTCTCCCTGTTACCGTTGTCCAGCACCATGACCCCTTCACCCTGTTACAGTTTTGTCCAAAACCATGTCCCTGTCACCCTGTTACAGTTGTCCAACACTATGTCCCAGTCTCCCTGTTACAGTTGTCCAACACCATGTCTCCTTCACCCTGTTACAGTTGTCCAGCACCATGTCCCAATCATCCTATTACAGTTGTCCAACACATGTCCCTGTCACCCTGTTACTGTTCTCCAACACCATGTCCCCGTCACCATGTTACAGTTGTCCAACACCATGTCCCCTTCACCCTATTACAGTTGTCCAACACCATGTCCCTGTCTCCCTGTTACAGTTGTCCAACACCATGTCCCCATCACACTGTTACAGTTGTCCAACACCATGTCCCCTTCACCCTGTTACAGTTGTCCAGCACCATGTCCCAGTCATCCTGTTACAGTTGTCCAACAACATGTCCCATTTTCCCTGTTACAGTTTTCCAACACCATGTCCCAATCACCCTGTTACAGTTGTCCAACACCATGTCCCATTCTCCCTGTTACAGTTGTCCAACACCATGTCCCATTTTCCCTGTTACAGTTTTCCAACACCATGTCCCAATCACCCTGTTACAGTTGTCCAACACCATGTCCCATTCTCCCTGTTTCAGTTGTCCAACACCATGTCCCTTTCTCCCTGTTTCAGTTGTCCAACACCATGTCCCATTCTCCCTGTTACAGTTGTCCAACACCATGTCCCTGTCACCCTGTTACAGTTGTCCAACACCATGTCCCATTCTCCCTGTTACAGTTATCCAACACCATGTCCCCTTCACCCTGTTACAGTTGTCCAACACCATGTCCCTGTCACCCTGTTACAGTTGTCCAGCACCATGTCCCATTCTCCCTGTTTCAGTTGTCCAACACCATGTCCCATTCTCCCTGTTTCAGTTGTCCAACACCATGTCCCATTCTCCCTGTTACAGTTGTCCAACACCATGTCCCTGTCACCCTGTTACCGTTGTCCAACACCATGTCCCCATCACCCTGTTACAGTTGTCCAACACCATATCCCAGTCTCCCTGTTACAGTTGTCCAGCACCATGTCCCTTTCACCCTGTTACATTTGTCCAACACCATGTCCCATTCTCCCTGTTACAGTTGTTCAACACCATGACCCATTCTCCCTGTTACAGTTGTCCAACACCATGTCCCAGTCTCTCTGTTACAGTTGTCCAACACCATGTCCCCTTCACCCTGTTACAGTTGTCCATCACCATGTCCCAGTCTCCCTGTTACTTTGGTCCAACACCATGTCCCATTCTCCCTGTTACAGTTGTCCAACACCATGTCCCCGTCACCCTGTTACAGTTGTCCAACACCATGTCCCCTTCACCCTATTACAGTTGTCCAACACCATGTCCCTGTCTCCCTGTTACAGTTGTCCAACACCATGTCCCCATCACACTGTTACAGTTGTCCAACACCATGTCCCCTTCACCCTGTTACAGTTGTCCAGCACCATGTCCCAATCACCCTGTTACAGTTGTCCAACAACATGTCCCATTCTCTCTGTTACCGTTGTCCAGCACCATGACCCCATCACCCTGTTACAGTTGTCCAACACCATGTCCCAGTCTCCCGGTTTCAGTTGACAAACACCATGTCCCATTCTCCCTGTTACAGTTGTCCAGCACCATGTCCCTGTCACCCTGTTACAGTTGTCCAACACCATGTCCCAGTCTCCCTGTTACAGTTGTCCAACACCATGTCCCCTTCACCCTGTTACAGTTGTCCAACACCATGTCCCAGTCTCCCTGATACATTTGTCCAACACCATGTCCCATTCTCCCTGTTACAGTTGTCCAACACCATGTCCCATTTTCCCTGTTACAGTTTTCCAACACCATGTCCCAATCACCCTGTTACAGTTGTCCAACACCATGTCCCATTCTCCCTGTTACAGTTGTCCAACACCATGTCCCATTTTCCCTGTTACAGTTTTCCAACACCATGTCCCAATCACCCTGTTACAGTTGTCCAACACCATGTCCCATTCTCCCTGTTTCAGTTGTCCAACACCATGTCCCATTCTCCCTGTTTCAGTTGTCCAACACCATGTCCCATTCTCCCTGTTACAGTTGTCCAACACCATGTCCCTGTCACCCTGTTACAGTTGTCCAACACCATGTCCCATTCTCCCTGTTACAGTTATCCAACACCATGTCCCCTTCACCCTGTTACAGTTGTCCAACACCATGTCCCTGTCACCCTGTTACAGTTGTCCAACACCATGTCCCAGTCTCCCTGTTACAGTTGTCCAACACCATGTCCCCTTCACCCTGTTACAGTTGTCCATCACCATGTCCCAGTCTCCCAGTTACTTTGGTCCAACACCATGTCCATGTCACCCTGTTACAGTTGTCCAACACCATGTCCCATTCTCCCTGTTACAGTTGTCCAACACCATGTCCCTGTCACCCTGTTACAGTTGTCCAACACCATGTCCCATTCTCCCTGTTACAGTTGTCCAACACCATGTCCCCTTAACCCTGTTACAATTGTCCAACACCATGTCCCCTTCACCCTGTTACAGTTGTCCAACACCATGTCCATGTCACCCTGTTACAGTTGTCCAACACCATGTCCCATTCTCCCTGTTACAGTTGTCCAACACCATGTCCCCATCACCCTGTTACAGTTGTCCAACAACATGTCCCCTTCACCCTGTTACAGTTGTCCAACACCATGTCCCCATCACCCTGTTACAGTTGTCCAACACCATGTCCCAGTCTCCCTGTTACAGTTGTCCAACACCATGTCCCATTCTCCCTGTTACAGTTGTCCAGCACCATGACCCCATCACCCTGTTACAGTTGTCCAACACCATGTCCCAGTCTCCCGGTTTCAGTTGTCCAACAGCATGTCCCATTCTCCCTGTTACAGTTGTGCAGCACCATGTCCCCGTCACCCTGTTACAGTTGTCCAGCACCATGTCCCATTCTCCCTGTTACAGTTGTCCAGCACCATGTCCCAATCACCCTGTTACAGTTGTCCAACAACTTGTCCCATTGTCTCTGTTACCGTTGTCCAGCACCATGACCCCATCACCCTGTTACAGTTGTCCAACACCATGTCCCAGTCTCCCGGTTTCAGTTGACAAACACCTTGTCCCATTCTCTCTGTTACAGTTGTCCAGCACCATGTCCCTGTCACCCTGTTACAGTTGTCCAACACCATGTCCCAGTCTCTCTGTTACAGTTGTCCAACACCATGTCCCCTTCACCCTGTTACAGTTGTCCATCACCATGTCCCAGTCTCCCTGTTACTTTGGTCCAACACCATGTCCCATTCTCCCTGTTACAGTTGTCCAACACCATGTCCCCGTCACCCTGTTACAGTTGTCCAACACCATGTCCCCTTCACCCTATTACAGTTGTCCAACACCATGTCCCTGTCTCCCTGTTACAGTTGTCCAACACCATGTCCCCATCACACTGTTACAGTTGTCCAACACCATGTCCCCTTCACCCTGTTACAGTTGTCCAGCACCATGTCCCAATCACCCTGTTACAGTTGTCCAACAACATGTCCCATTCTCTCTGTTACCGTTGTCCAGCACCATGACCCCATCACCCTGTTACAGTTGTCCAACACCATGTCCCAGTCTCCCGGTTTCAGTTGACAAACACCATGTCCCATTCTCCCTGTTACAGTTGTCCAGCACCATGTCCCTGTCACCCTGTTACAGTTGTCCAACACCATGTCCCAGTCTCCCTGTTACAGTTGTCCAACACCATGTCCCCTTCACCCTGTTACAGTTGTCCAACACCATGTCCCAGTCTCCCTGATACATTTGTCCAACACCATGTCCCATTCTCCCTGTTACAGTTGTCCAACACCATGTCCCATTTTCCCTGTTACAGTTTTCCAACACCATGTCCCAATCACCCTGTTACAGTTGTCCAACACCATGTCCCATTCTCCCTGTTACAGTTGTCCAACACCATGTCCCATTTTCCCTGTTACAGTTTTCCAACACCATGTCCCAATCACCCTGTTACAGTTGTCCAACACCATGTCCCATTCTCCCTGTTTCAGTTGTCCAACACCATGTCCCATTCTCCCTGTTTCAGTTGTCCAACACCATGTCCCATTCTCCCTGTTACAGTTGTCCAACACCATGTCCCTGTCACCCTGTTACAGTTGTCCAACACCATGTCCCATTCTCCCTGTTACAGTTATCCAACACCATGTCCCCTTCACCCTGTTACAGTTGTCCAACACCATGTCCCTGTCACCCTGTTACAGTTGTCCAACACCATGTCCCAGTCTCCCTGTTACAGTTGTCCAACACCATGTCCCCTTCACCCTGTTACAGTTGTCCATCACCATGTCCCAGTCTCCCTGTTACTTTGGTCCAACACCATGTCCATGTCACCCTGTTACAGTTGTCCAACACCATGTCCCATTCTCCCTGTTACAGTTGTCCAACACCATGTCCCTGTCACCCTGTTACAGTTGTCCAACACCATGTCCCATTCTCCCTGTTACAGTTGTCCAACACCATGTCCCCTTAACCCTGTTACAATTGTCCAACACCATGTCCCCTTCACCCTGTTACAGTTGTCCAACACCATGTCCATGTCACCCTGTTACAGTTGTCCAACACCATGTCCCATTCTCCCTGTTACAGTTGTCCAACACCATGTCCCCATCACCCTGTTACAGTTGTCCAACAACATGTCCCCTTCACCCTGTTACAGTTGTCCAACACCATTTCCCCATCACCCTGTTACAGTTGTCCAACACCATGTCCCAGTCTCCCTGTTACAGTTGTCCAACACCATGTCCCATTCTCCCTGTTACAGTTGTCCAGCACCATGACCCCATCACCCTGTTACAGTTGTCCAACACCATGTCCCAGTCTCCCGGTTTCAGTTGACAAACACCATGTCCCATTCTCCCTGTTACAGTTGTCCAGCACCATGTCCCTGTCACCCTGTTACAGTTGTCCAACACCATGTCCCAGTCTCCCTGTTACAGTTGTCCAACACCATGTCCCCTTCACCCTGTTACAGTTGTCCATCACCATGTCCCAGTCTCCCTGATACATTTCTCCAACACCATGTCCCATTCTCCCTGTTACAGTTGTCCAACACCATGTCCCATTTTCCCTGTTACAGTTTTCCAACACCATGTCCCAATCACCCTGTTACAGTTGTCCAACACCATGTCCCATTCTCCCTGTTACAGTTGTCCAACACCATGTCCCATTTTCCCTGTTACAGTTTTCCAACACCATGTCCCAATCACCCTGTTACAGTTGTCCAACACCATGTCCCATTCTCCCTGTTTCAGTTGTCCAACACCATGTCCCATTCTCCCTGTTTCAGTTGTCCAACACCATGTCCCATTCTCCCTGTTACAGTTGTCCAACACCATGTCCCTGTCACCCTGTTACAGTTGTCCAACACCATGTCCCATTCTCCCTGTTACAGTTATCCAACACCATGTCCCCTTCACCCTGTTACAGTTGTCCAACACCATGTCCCTGTCACCCTGTTACAGTTGTCCAGCACCATGTCCCCGTGACCCGGTTACAGTTGTCCAACACCATGTCCCCTTCACCCTATTACAGTTGTCCAACACCATGTCCCAGTCTCCCTGTTACAGTTGTCCAACACCATGTCCCCTTCACCCTGTTAAAGTTGTCCAACACTATGTCCCCTTCACCCTGTTCCCGTTGTCCAGCACCATGCCCCATCACCCTGTTACAGTTGTCCAACACCATGTCCCCTTCACCCTGTTACAGTTGTCCAGCACCATGTCCCAGTCTCCCTGTCACAGTTGTCCAGCACCATGTCCCTGTCACCCTGTTACAGTTCCCCAGAAGCATGTCCCCACCTTGTTATAGATGTCGAATACCATGTCCCCGTCACCCTGTTACTGTTTTCCAACACCATGTCCCCTTCTCCCTGTTACAGTTGTCCAACACCATGTCCCAATCACCCTGTTACTGTTGTCCAACACCATGTCCCAATCACCCTGTTACAGTTGTCCAGCACCATGTCCCAATCACCCTGTTACAGTTGTCCAACACCATGTCCCCTTCACCCTGTTACAGTTGTCCAACACCATGTCCCAATCACCCTGTTACAGTTGTCCAACACCATGTCACATTCTCCCTGTTACCGTTGTCCAGCACCATGACCCCTTCACCCTGTTACAGTTTTGTCCAAAACCATGTCCCTGTCACCCTGTTACAGTTGTCCAACACTATGTCCCAGTCTCCCTGTTACAGTTGTCCAACACCATGTCTCCTTCACCCTGTTACAGTTGTCCAGCACCATGTCCCAATCATCCTATTACAGTTGTCCAACACCATGTCCCTGTCACCCTGTTACTGTTGTCCAACACCATGTCCCCGTCACCATGTTACAGTTGTCCAACACCATGTCCCCTTCACCCTATTACAGTTGTCCAACACCATGTCCCTGTCTCCCTGTTACAGTTGTCCAACACCATGTCCCCATCACACTGTTACAGTTGTCCAACACCATGTCCGCTTCACCCTGTTACAGTTGTCCAGCACCATGTCCCAGTCATCCTGTTACAGTTGTCCAACAACATGTCCCATTCTCTCTGTTACCGTTGTCCAGCACCATGACCCCATCACCCTGTTACAGTTGTCCAACACCATGTCCCAGTCTCCCGGTTTCAGTTGACAAACACCATGTCCCAGTATCCCTGTTACAGTTGTCCAACACCATGTCCCATTCTCCCTGTTACAGTTGTCCAACACCATGTCCCCGTCACCCTGTTACAGTTGTCCACACCATGTCCCCTTTACCCTATTACAGTTGTCCAACACCATGTCCCTGTCTCCCTGTTACAGTTGTCCAACACCATGTCCCCATCACACTGTTACAGTTGTCCAACACCATGTCCCCTTCACCCTGTTACAGTTGTCCAACACCATGTCCCCATCACCCTGTTACAGTTGTCCAACACCATGTCCCAGTCTCCCTGTTACAGTTGTCCAACACCATGTCCCATTCTCCCTGTTACAGTTGTGCAGCACCATGTCCCCGTCACCCTGTTACAGTTGTCCAGCACCATGTCCCATTCACCCTGTTACAGTTGTCCAGCACCATGTCCCATTCTCCCTGTTACAGTTGTCCAACACCATGTCCCCATTACCCTGTTACAGTTGTCCAACACCATGTCCCAGTCTCCCTGTTACAGTTGTCCAACAGCATGTCCCATTCTCCCTGTTACAGTTGTGCAGCACCATGTCCCCGTCACCCTGTTACAGTTGTCCAGCACCATGTCCCATTCTCCCTGTTACAGTTGTCCAGCACCATGTCCCAATCACCCTGTTACAGTTGTCCAACAACTTGTCCCATTGTCTCTGTTACCGTTGTCCAGCACCATGACCCCATCACCCTGTTACAGTTGTCCAACACCATGTCCCAGTCTCCCGGTTTCAGTTGACAAACACCTTGTCCCATTCTCTCTGTTACAGTTGTCCAGCACCATGTCCCTGTCACCCTGTTACAGTTGTCCAACACCATGTCCCAGTCTCTCTGTTACAGTTGTCCAACACCATGTCCCCTTCACCCTGTTACAGTTGTCCATCACCATGTCCCAGTCTCCCTGTTACTTTGGTCCAACACCATGTCCCATTCTCCCTGTTACAGTTGTCCAACACCATGTCCCCGTCACCCTGTTACAGTTGTCCAACACCATGTCCCCTTCACCCTATTACAGTTGTCCAACACCATGTCCCTGTCTCCCTGTTACAGTTGTCCAACACCATGTCCCCATCACACTGTTACAGTTGTCCAACACCATGTCCCCTTCACCCTGTTACAGTTGTCCAGCACCATGTCCCAATCACCCTGTTACAGTTGTCCAACAACATGTCCCATTCTCTCTGTTACCGTTGTCCAGCACCATGACCCCATCACCCTGTTACAGTTGTCCAACACCATGTCCCAGTCTCCCGGTTTCAGTTGACAAACACCATGTCCCATTCTCCCTGTTACAGTTGTCCAGCACCATGTCCCTGTCACCCTGTTACAGTTGTCCAACACCATGTCCCAGTCTCCCTGTTACAGTTGTCCAACACCATGTCCCCTTCACCCTGTTACAGTTGTCCAACACCATGTCCCAGTCTCCCTGATACATTTGTCCAACACCATGTCCCATTCTCCCTGTTACAGTTGTCCAACACCATGTCCCATTTTCCCTGTTACAGTTTTCCAACACCATGTCCCAATCACCCTGTTACAGTTGTCCAACACCATGTCCCATTCTCCCTGTTACAGTTGTCCAACACCATGTCCCATTTTCCCTGTTACAGTTTTCCAACACCATGTCCCAATCACCCTGTTACAGTTGTCCAACACCATGTCCCATTCTCCCTGTTTCAGTTGTCCAACACCATGTCCCATTCTCCCTGTTTCAGTTGTCCAACACCATGTCCCATTCTCCCTGTTACAGTTGTCCAACACCATGTCCCTGTCACCCTGTTACAGTTGTCCAACACCATGTCCCATTCTCCCTGTTACAGTTATCCAACACCATGTCCCCTTCACCCTGTTACAGTTGTCCAACACCATGTCCCTGTCACCCTGTTACAGTTGTCCAACACCATGTCCCAGTCTCCCTGTTACAGTTGTCCAACACCATGTCCCCTTCACCCTGTTACAGTTGTCCATCACCATGTCCCAGTCTCCCTGTTACTTTGGTCCAACACCATGTCCCATTCTCCCTGTTACAGTTGTCCAACACCATGTCCCCGTCACCCTGTTACAGTTGTCCAACACCATGTCCCCTTCACCCTATTACAGTTGTCCAACACCATGTCCCTGTCTCCCTGTTACAGTTGTCCAACACCATGTCCCCATCACACTGTTACAGTTGTCCAACACCATGTCCCCTTCACCCTGTTACAGTTGTCCAGCACCATGTCCCAATCACCCTGTTACAGTTGTCCAACAACATGTCCCATTCTCTCTGTTACCGTTGTCCAGCACCATGACCCCATCACCCTGTTACAGTTGTCCAACACCATGTCCCAGTCTCCCGGTTTCAGTTGACAAACACCATGTCCCATTCTCCCTGTTACAGTTGTCCAGCACCATGTCCCTGTCACCCTGTTACAGTTGTCCAACACCATGTCCCAGTCTCCCTGTTACAGTTGTCCAACACCATGTCCCCTTCACCCTGTTACAGTTGTCCATCACCATGTCCCAGTCTCCCTGATACATTTGTCCAACACCATGTCCCATTCTCCCTGTTACAGTTGTCCAACACCATGTCCCATTTTCCCTGTTACAGTTTTCCAACACCATGTCCCAATCACCCTGTTACAGTTGTCCAACACCATGTCCCATTCTCCCTGTTACAGTTGTCCAACACCATGTCCCATTTTCCCTGTTACAGTTTTCCAACACCATGTCCCAATCACCCTGTTACAGTTGTCCAACACCATGTCCCATTCTCCCTGTTTCAGTTGTCCAACACCATGTCCCATTCTCCCTGTTTCAGTTGTCCAACACCATGTCCCATTCTCCCTGTTACAGTTGTCCAACACCATGTCCCTGTCACCCTGTTACAGTTGTCCAACACCATGTCCCATTCTCCCTGTTACAGTTATCCAACACCATGTCCCCTTCACCCTGTTACAGTTGTCCAACACCATGTCCCTGTCACCCTGTTACAGTTGTCCAGCACCATGTCCCATTCTCCCTGTTTCAGTTGTCCAACACCATGTCCCATTCTCCCTGTTTCAGTTGTCCAACACCATGTCCCATTCTCCCTGTTACAGTTGTCCAACACCATGTCCCTGTCACCCTGTTACCGTTGTCCAACACCATGTCCCATTCTCCCTGTTACAGTTATCCAACACCATGTACCCTTCACCCTGTTACAGTTGTCCAACACCATGTCCCTGTCACCCTGTTACAGTTGTCCAGCACCATGTCCCATTCTCCCTGTTACAGTTGTCCAACACCATGTCCCCATCACCCTGTTACAGTTGTCCAACACCATGTCCCAGTCTCCCTGTTACAGTTGTCCAACACCATGTCCCATTCTCCCTGTTACAGTTGTCCAGCACCATGTCCCATTCTCCCTGTTACAGTTGTCCAACACCATGTCCCCATCACCCTGTTACAGTTGTCCAACACCATGTCCCAGTCTCCCTGTTACAGTTGTCCAACACCATGTCCCATTCTCCCTGTTACAGTTGTCCAACACCATGTCCCATTCTCCGTTACAGTTGTCCAGCACCATGTCCCCATCACCCTATTACAGTTGTCCAACACCATGTCCCAGTCTCCCTGTTGCAGTTGTCCAACACCATGTCTCCTTCACCCTGTTACAGTTGTCCAACAGCATGTCCCCTTCACCCTGTTACTGTTTTGTCCAACACCATGTCCCTGTCACCCTGTTACTGTTGTCCAGCACCATGTCCCAATCACCGTTACAGTTGTCCAACACCATGTCCCTGTCACCCTGTTACAGTTTTCCAACAGCATGTCCCCTTCACCCTGTTACAGTTGTGCAACACCATGCCCAATTCTCCGTTACAGTTGTCCAGCACCATGTCCCCATCACCCTGTTACAGTTGTCCAACACCATGTCCCCATCACCCTGTTACAGTTGTCCAGCACCATGTCCCATTCTCCCTGTTACAGTTGTCCAGCACCATGTCCCCATCACCCTGTTACAGTTGTCCAACACCATGTCCCCTTCACCCTGTTACAATTGTCCAGCTCCATGTCCCTGTCAACCTGTTACAGTTGTCCAACACCATGTCCCAGTCTCCCTGTTACAGTTGTCCAACACCATGTCTCCTTCACCCTGTTGCAGTTGTCCAGCACCATGTCCCCATCACCGTATTACAGTTGTCCAACACCATGTCGCTGTCACCCTGTTACAGTTGTCTAACACCATATCCCAAGCACCCTATTACAGTTGTCCAACACCATGTCCCTGTCACCCTGTTACAGTTGTCCAACACCATGTCCCTGTCACCCTGTTACAGTTTTCCAACACCATGTCCCCTTCACCCTGTTACAGTTGTCCAACACCATGTCCCAATCACCCTGTTACAGTTTTCCAACACTATGTCCCTGTCACCCTGTTACAGTTCCCCAGAAGCATGAAAGGATAATCTATATAAACTCAATTATATAGCTTGACTTTGATCTTCTCAGGTAGTCCTTGACCATGTAATCCGCGAGTCATATTATAGTAGCTGATTAATAAACTAGGTGTCGAGGTCATTACCAACTATCAGAAAGTGCCGGACGCGATGGATGAGGATGCTTAAACGCGCCCCTCCAGGGGCTTCCCCCCTAAAATCCAAAAAGGACAAGGGACGATAGTCTCTCCCCCGGTCCGTACATGGAGCGCAGGGTTGTGTCAAAGTCGTAGGGATTTTTTGTATACTGTAAGCCGCTTAAGTACCTGCTTGTCGGTTCACGGAACGTGAACAAACAATCCTGGAGACTTACCCAAACCGCCACGCGGAATAGGAGCCGGTTAAGAGTAATTATGCCTTTCAAGGGAACTAGACCAGATAAAGTGCCAACCAGCCGCGGTTACGGGTGAGATGCCTTACGAGGGTGCCTAATGTCACTGGGACAGTCACTGTGTGTTATAGACGTAGAGTCAGCAGGTAAAGTCCGGGAGGTGAGACAAAGTGATACCTCAAAGGTCCATAGCCTGGTTACGAAACCAACTGTAGTTCTTGGAAATATTATGCCCAATTAAGAATATAATGTTATAGAACATTGGAGTGCCAAGATATGGTTGTTAAGGAAAGGAGTGTTCTGTAATAGGGTTTCCCTATTACAGAACATGATATGGTATTGACTAGGTCTAAACAATTAACCTTATTAATAGGACGGTAGAGGAATACTGCAAAGGCTGGATGTTTAATTATATAGGAATATAAATTAAGTTACGATTAATAATTAAGTAGTTATGGGAAAGTTGAATATCTATTAATGGTGATTAATAATTAGTTGAAAATGAATCGTTATCGTTACGAACAAAACCTGTTATACTTGATGAGATGTAACTCTTATGTTTTGTGATGTGATAGTAATAAACCGTGGGGAAGTTTAAGATTCAAGAGGTAAATCAAAGAGGTTCTTTATAATCGGGTAATGAAGCAGTGGTAAATAGATGAATGTGTATTAAGCATAGTATGTAATGATAATAGGGGAAAGTAGATGAATGTGTATTAAAGATAGTATGTAGTGATAATAGGGGAAAGTAGATGAATGTGTATTAAGCATAGTACGTGTTTATGTACTATATACATATTATGTCCTTATGTACTATATACATATTATGTGGTCGTCATAGGTGTGCAACATCATGTCTCTTTCTAAGAGAATTTTAGCAGCTCCTTTGCAAATTTACAGTTGTCTAAACATTTCTAGAATCTTTGTGCGTCTTTGACTGTTTATGTTAAATGAGTTTCGCTGCTTCTGTTCTTTCTGGCATGTAACTTGAACACAAGCTCGGAAAGTGGCATAAAATTGCTTTATTTTTCTCAGTAAAAAATCCTATTAATGTTAAACATATCGATTCTGCAAATAGAAACATGGAAAACCTACAGCACAATTCAGGCCCTTCGGCTCACAATGCTGTGCCAAACGTACTTACTTTAGAAATTATCTAGGGTTACACATAGCTCTCTATTTTTCTAAGCTCCATGTACCTATCCAGGAGTCTCTTAAAGACCCTATTGTATCCGCCTCCACCACCGTTGCAGATAGTCCATTCTACGCACTCATCGCTCTCTGCGTAAATAAACTTATCCCTGACATTTCTTCTGTACCTCCTCCCAAGCACCTTAAAACTGTGTTCTCTCATAGGCTTGTGTTAGCCAAATGATACAAATCTGTAGAAAAACAGAAAATGTTGTAGGATCTCCACAGATCAGCTGGCATCCATGGAGATGAACAACAGTTAATATTTCCATCTGACACCCTTCAGGAAAGGATGTTATGAATATGGCAGTTATTTATCAAATTGATAAAATTGATCAAATTTACCATCATGCGGTGGTAAAATTTTGTGTGGTATCTTCCATGTGCCAGTCTGCTGATACTAATTTCGGATCAGGTCTCCTGTAGGATGAAGAATGTTCCCGGTGTTCATTGGGCAGGTACATGGGTAGGAAAGTTGGGTCAAACTCAGGCAAATGGGACATCTCTGGTAGGCACCTTGGTTGGCGAGGACCTGTTGGCCAACTGTCCTGCTTCCACGTGCTACAACTCCATGTCTCTACGACTCCCTCAGAATTATCCTCTGAGGTTCCTTAAGGTTGTTATAGTCAGGGTGGTAATGGGGATATGCTCTCATTACCTATTAAATACTCCCAAAAGTGTGCATCTGAAATAGCTTCCGACAACTAAGTGCAGTTCCTGGCCTTCACGTGTGATTAGCCTCTAATGGTGGAACCATTTCTACTGAAAGCAGACGGGCAAAGGCACCTTAAAACCAGTCACTTTGGGCAGCTGGAGCTCACCAACTGTGCTTGGCAGCACATGTAGGTGAAGGAAAATTCTGATGTCAAACCTCCAGTGCCTTGCATCTATACCCACTCTTGGGAAAGGCTTCAGGCGTAAACACTGAGGAAAAATCTGGAGTTGGAGTTCTAAGAGAGCCCTACATTGAGTCCAACAATGACTGACAATTTCTGTGATGCCTCTGGTGCCACCCTGTATCGGTCCGTGCTGTTCCTTCGGATTCATCGGCGATGCGGAGGGGAAGAGCCAACTCCATGGGCAACAGCTTGCTCTCCACTTTATACTGCCTTGGCCAGCATACTGGCTTGCATGCCATGCAGACAGCTGGGATGCAACGTCCATGGTCCACCCCAACCATTGGAATGCTCTCTGAACAGCAGGATGGCCAAAAACGCAGGGTTATTAACCACTTAGCACAGTCGGCCAGGGAGAAACTCAATTCCTGTGCAGCATTATAACTCTATAACAGGAAGAAAAAATTCCTCAGAAAGTTGGGGATGTGGCCTGGTCCATCAAAGCCAAAGCCCTTCCCAACACTGAGTACATTTACAATGCCTTTTAAAAGTATTAATCCCACAGCTCTTTGTTCAGATGCATAAGTTTGACATCCTGGGATTTTGGTATGTTATACTGAGAACTTTTATTTGTGAATCACATGCTCGTTTTTTTGACAGTAGAACCCAAAACCAGGGAATATTGTACAGCATGAAAAATTAAAAATTCAAAAACTGAAATGTCAGCAGATATGTCAGTGGAATGCTCATCCAGCAGGATGAGGGGATTCATGGAGCCTGATGGTCTCCCTGATGACTACACAGGTCGGAAGTGCAGTCAACTCCAGCTCCTGGAAGACCACATTAAGGAGCTGGAATTGGATGAACTAAGGATCATCCGGGAGGCACAACAATTGATAGATACAACTTTTGAGTAGGTGTTTGCACCCAGAGTGCAGAATATAGGGAGCAGATGGGTGAACATCAAGAGAGGTAAAGGGAGAAAGAAGTCAGTGCAGGGTGTCCCTGTGGCCATTCCCCTCAGCAACAAGTATACCCCTTTGGATACTGCTGAGGGGGGTAACCTATCTGGGCAAGGCAGCAGCAGCCAGACCAATAACACAACTCACAGCAAGCAGGCAGCGGAGTAGGTCGCCATTTCTCGGGAGAAAATTCAGATTTTTTTTTAACTACTTGGGATAAAAGAGGCACGACTGCGCAGGCACATGACCTCAGAGTGCGGAAGGTTTAAAAAGGGAAGCAAAGACCGTTGAGTCTTATAATAAAGGGGTAAGTTACAGGTTTATTTATTTGGTGATAACAGTAGCATTAGAGGTATGCATCTAGGATTAGCGTTGTGCTTGGAGTGCCAGATGTGGGGACCCTGGGAGACTCCCAGCCTCCCAAAGGATTACATCTGCACCCAATGTATCGAGTTGAGGCTCCTTAAGGACCGTGTTCGGGATCTGGAGCTGCAACTTGATGACCTTCAGCTAATTAGGGAAAGTGAGGAGGTGATTGATAATACCTATAGAGAGATAGTGGACAGCACCTCTGTGACAGTTGTTAAACGTTCCCCAGTAACCGGGTGACTTACCAGCAAAGATAGATAGGTTCGCTGAAGCCTGGTGCTACTATTTTCAAACGTTTTTCTTTATAAAGGGGCACAAACGTATGGTTACTACAAAACATTCAGATCATATACATCGTCAAAACTCAATCTAAAGCACAGGTGTAGTAATAATCAATCAAAAATGAGCTCTATCGTTGTCTAGGGGATACTGAGTCCAATTGGGTATAAGAGTCACTCAAAGTCTGCAGGCTTCCCCGTTTCGGGAACCGCTGACATTTCACATGTTGGATAGAGAGAGAAGGAACACTTGCCCGTCGTCTTTGCGAAGCAAATCCCTGTTGTTAGTTAAAACGGTTTGTCCTTTGGTTCCAGCCACAGACTCCCGATCCGGAATCTAACGCACGTGGCTTCCTTCAAAATGGCTTCCCGCTCCGACGGGAAGCACTATCGTGTCTTCTTCGTGTGTCTCCTTGGTGCGTCTGAGGCCCCGCCTCGGCAGCCCACCTTTTATCTGGACTGGCAGGGTTGTCGATGTCCATCAGGGTCGGGGGGCGAGGCAATCTTTCCCCCATCACCCATCTCACCTTGCCCTGAGGGTCTGCACGTAGGCCAGTTCCTTATTCCACAAAGGTGTCTCCCAAGACAATGGCTATGTCCAAGGCTTTTGTCTTGTTGAGCGACCAGCCCACATTCCAAACCGTAAGGCTCTCTCTCTCTCTCTCTCTCTCTCTCTCTCTCTCTCTCTCTCTCTCTCTCTCTCTCTCTCTCTCTCTCTCTCTCTCTTGCGATTCTCACAAAGGAGGGGGCTGAGGTCATAACACCTCCCCTCTTAAAAGTTTTTTTACCAGCGGTTAAAAACAAGTTGGTACAGGATTTTTTCTGGACTCTAACATACTACACAAGCTTTTCTCTTCACAGAGTACTACCGTTATACATTCCAGTCAGTATCTAAACAGGTAACAATTACAGTGCCCCTTTCTTTAATATCTTAACCTCACGTACCGTACTAAAGTCTGGTAGCATCAAACTTCAGCTCAATAACCACCTATTTTTATTTATTTTCTTCAGCAACACTACTAAGGAGGTGTGATCTTAGCTTAGGTGCATCTACAAAAGTTTATACAAATACTA
Source organism: Hemitrygon akajei (assembly GCF_048418815.1). Lineage (NCBI taxonomy): Eukaryota > Metazoa > Chordata > Chondrichthyes > Myliobatiformes > Dasyatidae > Hemitrygon > Hemitrygon akajei. Next base: position 985,814 of record NC_133125.1, on the reverse strand, counting down.
ATCGTTTCGGTCGTGTTATTTCACCGGCAGGTCTCCAAAGGGGTTGTCTTGATTATGCACAGGCTTTGGGCGCAAACCCGTACAACCGGCGTCGCTGTTTAAAAATGACAACTTCTATTGACCATCGCCTCTTTCCTGGGGAGTCCCCCCTTGGGAAACTTGAGTAATTTGGCGAGGTACTCTCCCGCCTTTCCTTTCCACGAGGGTTATTCTCTTAACCCCGTGTCCCCAACCTAGTCCATCATGGGAATTTCCGGGACTCTGGCACTCTGCTCAGTGCCATGATCAAGACAGCAAGGAGAAATGCAGTAGTTATAGGGGATTCCATCGTGAGGGGAACAGACAAGAGATTCTGCGAGCCCGACAAGGATACCCGAATGGTGTGCTGCCTCCCTGGTGCCAGGGTATGAGATGTCTCAGATTGGGTCCAGAGTATTCTGAGGAGAGAGGGCGAGCAGCCAGAAGTCTTGGTACATGTTAGTACCAATGACATAGACAGAAAAAAGAGAATAGGTCCTGAAGGAAGATTACTGGGAGCTAGGAAGAAAATGGAAAAGCCGGACCTCCAGAGTAATAATCTCAGGATTACTGCCTGAGCCACACACTAATGAAGGTAAGAATAGCAGAATTAAGCACATGAATGTGTGGCTAAGTAACTGGTGCAGGGGGCAGGGCTTCAAATTCTTGGATCATTGGGATCTATTTTGGGGGAGGTATGACTTATACAAAAACGATAGGTTACACCTGAACTCACCAGGTGAGTTGTACACCTGGTGTACAGGTGTACTGGTGTCATTGTACACCAGTCATTGAAGGTGGGCATGCAGGTACAGCAGGCGGTGAAAAAGGCAAATGGTATGTTGGCATTCATAGCAAAAGGATTTGTGTACAGGTGCAGGGAGGTTCTACTGCAGTTGTACAAGGCCTTGGTGAGACCGCACCTAGAGTATTGTGTGCAGTTTTGGTCCTCTAATCTGAGGAAAGACATTCCTGCCATAGAGGGAGTACAGAGAAGGTTCACCAGATTGATTCCTGGGATGGCAGGACTTTCATATGAAGAAAGACTGGATCGACTAGGCTTATACTCACTGGAATTTGGAAGATTGAGGGGGGATCTTATTGAAACGTATAAAATTCTAAAGGGATTGGACAGGCTAGATGCAGGAAGATTGTTTCCGATGTTCGGGAAGTCCAGAACGAGGGTTCACAGTTTAAGGATAAAGGGGAAGCCTTTTAGGACCGAGATGAGGAAAAACTTCTTCACACAGAGTGGTAAATCTGTGGAATTCTCTGCCACAGGAAACAGTCGAGGCCAGTTCATTGGCTATATTTAAGAGGAAGTTAGATATGGTCCTTGTGGCTAAAGGGATCAGGGGGTATGGAGAGAAAGCAGGTACAGGGTTCTGAGTTGGATGATCAGCCATGATCATACTGAATGGCGGTGCAGGCTCGAAGGGCCGAATGGCCTACCCCTGCACCTATTTTCTATGTTTCTATACTGTGCAGCAAAGATGGCAAGAAGGACAGGCAGGAGAATAGACAGGATAATTTGCTGTGCGATAGAAATATAGCAAAATCAGTAACAGACACTGATCTAAATGTACTGTACTTAAATGCACGTAGCACTAGAAATAAAGTGGATGACCTTGTACAGCTACAGGTTAAAAGATATGACATTATGGCCATCACTGAGTCATGGCTAAATGATGGATGTGATTGGGAGCTGAATGTTCAAGGATACACAGTGTATAGGAAAGACAGGAAGGTCAGTAAAGCGGGTGGCGTGGCCCTGATGGTAAGCAACGGTATCAAATCACTAGAAAGAAGGGACATAGGATCAGATGAGGTAGAATTCTTATGGGACGAGTTAAGAAATGGCAAGGGTAAAAAGACGCTAATAGCAGTTATATACAGGCCTCCAAACAGCAGCCGGGATGTGGACTACAAGTTACAGCTGGAAATAGTAAAAGTGTGTCAGAAGGAAAACGTCAAGATAATTATGGGGGATTTTAATATGAAAGTGGATTGGGAAAGTCAGAAAGGTACTGGATCTCAGGAGAGGGAGTTTGTAGAATGCCTACGGGGTGGCTTTTTGGAGCAGTTTGTCCATAAGCCCACCAGGGGATCGGCTGTTTTGGATTGGGTGCTGTGTAATGAACTGGAGGCGATTAGGGAGCTAGAGGTAATGGAACCCCTTGGAAGTAGTGATCATAATATAATTGAGTTCAGTTTCAAATTTGTAAAGGAGAAACTGGTATCATGCGTATTGATATTTCAGTGGAACAAAGGAAATTACAGTGGTATGAGAGAGGAACTGGCCCAAGTTGATTGGAAAGGTAAGCTAGATGGAGGGACTGTAGACTAGAATTGGATGAAATTCCTACAAGAAATAAGGAAAGTGCAGGAAAAATATATTCCAAGAAAAAATAAAATCATGAATGGAAAAATGGCACAAATGTGGCTAATGAGAGAGGTTAAGGCTAAAATAAAAGCAAATGAGATGGCGTACAAGGAAGCAAAAATTAGTGGGAAAACTGAGGACTGGGCGACTTTTAAAAACTTAACAGAAGGAAACTAAGAAAGTCATTAGGAAAGAGAAGATAAACTATGAAAGAAAGTTGACAATTAACATAAGGATACTGTTATGACCCCAGCCCCCTCCTTTGTGAGATTCGCAAGAGCCCTAGTCAAGGGGGGGTCAAATGACCCAAGAGAGAGAGGGAGACGTGCTGAAGACCACGTTCCTCCGGGAAGCAGAATAAAGCGACTCTTTGACTATTGTCTCATGAAGACCACGTGTAAAGCCCTTGGGCAAAGTGGGCTGGTTGAGAGAGAGATTGACACCGGCGATCCCGTGAGGAAGTATAAAGGAGGGTCTGGGGGGGAGGTCCCCTTCAAACGCTCCAGGAGACATGCTAGAAATCCTGTGACAGCATTTTGAGAGCGACAGCCGGTGGTGGGGTTCGTGTGCGTCTTTTCCTTGCCTGGGATTGGCCACCCCACAACGGAAGAACGGCTTAGCTACAGGGGAGGCCACCGATGAGCGTTCATTCCCCCAACGAGGCTCTGACAAACCGAACTCCTCCAGGTTGGAAAACCAGTCGGGTAACTGTTTAATCCCATCTCTCTCTCTCTTTCTAACAAAAGTGCACCAACGCGACACCACAACGACGGCAGCTGGTGGAACTGCAGTGACCGCAAAAGACTTTTAGATATCCAGTAAACAATATATGTCTACATTACCCCTAGACAACGATTGAGCTTATTTCTGACTGATTATTACTCTACCTGTGCTTTAGATTGAGTTGTGACGACGTATATGATCTGAATGTTTTGTATTAACCATACGTTTGTGCCCCTTTATAAATAAAAACGTTTGAAAATAGTAGCATCAGGCTTCAGCGGACCTATCTATCTTTGCTGATAAGTCACCCGGTTACTGGGGAACGTAACAAGTGGGTTGCTCGTCCCGGATTTGAAACCAAAGGGGAGGGTCAGTGAATCGGGCTGTAAGTCCAAACTTAAATCTGGTTACGCAGGTAGACAGACAGGAAACCAGCAAAGATGGATGTGGGTGAATTTATGAGAAACCCGACTGTAGAGGCGCTAGGGACGGCTACCAAATCAGACTTGGTAAATCTGGCAAAGGGGTTAGGCCTTGCAGAGGTGAGGTCATCAATGAAAAAGCAGGAAGTGCGAGGGGTCATAAATCAGTATTACATTGAAAAGGAGGTGTTTGCAGCTGAGGATTTGGAAAATATCCCCGAAAAGAGATTAGCGAGTGGGACAGATCAGGTAGAGTTGGAGTAAGTAAGGTTGGACCATGATCTTAAAGTAAAGCAGCTAGAAGCAGCTGAAAAGGCTGAGGAATGAGCTGCAAAGGAAAGGGAGCAGGTGTTCAAACTAAAGGAATTAGAGATGAAACGGGGTCATGAGCTCCAGCTAAAGCAGCTAGAAGCAGAAGCAGAAGAGAAAGAGAAACAAAGGAGCCATGAATTGGAGCTGGACAGGCGAAAGCAAGAGCAAAGAGCTCAAGGGCAAGAGAGAGAGGAGGGGTTTGATGTTAGTCGGGCGTTGAGGTTGGTCCCCCCCTTCGAGGAGACGGATGTTGATAGTTACTTCTTGCTTTTTGAAAAGGTGGCAGTGAATCAGAAGTGGCCCAGAGAGCAGTGGGTGGCGTTGTTACAAAGTGTGTTATGAGGGAAAGCACAGCGGGCATATGCCGCGTTGCCCCCAAAAGGGGAAGGGAATTATGATCAAGTAAAGGAGGCCATTCTCCGAGGTTACGAGTTAGTACCTGAGGCGTATAGACAAAGGTTCCGAAATTTAAGAAAAGGATGGAATCAAACGTATACTGAGCTAGCCCATGAGAAGGGTGTGCTCTTGGACCATTGGTGCACCGCGGAAAAGGTGGCCGAGAATTATGGGCGTCACAGGGAGTTATTTTTGATTGAGGAATTTAAAGGTTGTGTTCCAGAAGAGATCCGGATGTATTTGAATGAGAGGATGAATCAGTCCATCTCAGAAATTGCTAGGTTCGCAGATGAATATGCCCTAACCCACAAGACAAAGTTTTCCTTGCCAAAAAGTTACCAGAGAGACCGTGGGAACGGTAGAGAAAGTCCGCCGGCTGAGGTGGAGATCCCGCTGGGAGCTAGTGGTAAAATTGAGGAGGAGAGGCAAGACGGCAGGAGAGGTCCTGGCTTGACCTGTTTTAATTGTGGAAAGGTGGGTCATATTGCATCTAAATGCTTTGCTCCAAGAAAGGAGCCAGAGAGAGGGAAAACAGCGATCCTTATCGGGTGTGCAGTAGTAATCAGAAAATCGGCAAGAGGGTCCCAGGGGAGCAGAGAGCGCGAGGGGTCGGAGATTTATATGTCACACGGAACCGTGTCTGTGAGGAAGGGGGACCCGCCAATTCCCGTACGGATTTGGAGAGACACGGGGGCGGAGCTATCATTAATTAGCCGTAACGTATTACAATTCGGACCTCCGACAGGCGAGGTAGCCCTGAGAGGAATAGGAAAAGGGACAGAAAGGGTGTCTTTGCGTAGGGTCATTTTGGATTGTGAGCTGGTGTATGGATCAGTTGAAATGGGGGTGCCATCAGAATTCCTGAGAACTGACGTGGATGTCCTCCTTGGGAACGATTTAGCAGGAGGAAAAGTTTGGTCGGCCATGACTATGACCTGCCGACCGGTGCGTGTTGAGGCCCCGCCCATAGAGTCCCCGAGCTATCCCGCATGCGCGGACACTCGCAGCCTGTCGAGAGCGGCAGCTGAGAACGAGAGCAGTTTAAAATCGGCCAGTTTTGATTTGGCCCAGACGTCTTTACCGACCCTGTGCCACGAGGGTTTCGAGGGTGGTAAAACGAGGAATAGTAACGTAAAAGGGGCTAAGGGAGAGAAGGTAGATCTGCAATTAGCGAAGAAAAAGGTCCTAGAGGTAGGAAATAAAGATGAGAAACAGATAAAGCTGTTAAAAGGTCCAGGGTTGGACATGGATGATCTGTCTGGTTTGGCAGGACTGTTTGAAGAAGTTGAAAATTCTAAAGGTGTTCCCGATAATGAAATGAGGGCAGTCCTAGATGAAAAGGATGCCATTACCTTGAAGAAGTCTGCTGGGTTGGCAGATGGGGTTGTTTCAGCCCGCAGGGTTGAGTTTACTCCGGAAGTGAGTTGCCCAGAGAGTAACTGGGAGGATCAGGGGAATTTAGAATTTGAAAAGGGTACGGATATTGAAAGCCTGGAAGAGGTCAATGCCCCGTGTGAGTGTGTCCAAGATGGGGATGCACGTGGTCCTGAACCTAGTCACGGAGCTCAGAAAAAGTCTGAGGTATTTGACTCAGCTGGACGAGACGGTCGTCCTTTAGGAGCAGATAGACTTGGTTCGGGAAAAAAGGGGTTAACCTTGGGAAGTGTGAGTTCCCAGATGGTTGTGCTGAAGGGGGTGTTCAGAGTTAATGTGGAGTTTACGAATGGGGAGATAACTGTTGTTGTGGAGGAGAACGGTAAATCTGTAGTTCCCAAATCGAATGAAAAAAAGTTAAAGTCTAGATTGATGCCTGCGCATCGATTACAGGTTGATTTGGAATGTAAGGGTGCCTCACACACTATTGTTATTCAAGAAAGCGCTGTGAGGAAGCCAAAATTTAAATGCGGCCAGAGAAAAAGGTTCGAACTGAAACACATCAGCCTGCATGGTCTTGACAAAAGGGTTAACTACCTGTGTAGCATTAAAGAATTGGGTGGAAATTCCCATGATGGACTAGGTTGGGGACACGGAGTTAAGAGAATAACTCTCGTGGAAAGGAAAGGCGGGAGAGTACCTCGCCAAATTACTCAAGTTCCCCACGGGGGGACTCTCTGGAAAAGAGGCGATGGTTAATAGAAAATGCCATTTTTAAACAGCAACGCCGGTTGTACGGGTTTGCGCCAAAGCCTGTGAATAATAAAGACAACCCCTTTGGAGACCTGCCGGTGAAATAACACGACCGAAACGATTAGTATTTGTATAAACTTTTGTAGATGCACCTAAGCTAAGATCACACCTCCTTAGTTTTGTTGCTGAAGAAAATAAATAAATAGGTGGTTATTGAGCTGAAGTTTGATGCTACCAGACTTTAGTACAGTACGCGATGTTAAGATATTAAAGAAAGGGACACTGTAATTGTTACCTGTTTAGATACTGACTTGAATGTATAATGGTAGTACTCTGTGAAGAGAGGAGCTTGTGTATTGTGTTAGAAAAAAAAATCCTATAAGACTCTGTACCAACTTGTTTTTAACCGCTGGTAAAAAACTTTTAAGAGGGGAGGTGTTATGCCCCCTCCTTTGTGAGATTTACAAGAGCCCTAGTCAAGGGGGGGTCAAATGACCCAAGAGGGGGGGAGACGTGCTGAAGACCACGTTCCCCCGGGAAGCAGAATAAAGCGACTCTTTGACTATTGTCTCATGAAGACCACGTGTAAAGCCCTCGGGCAAAGTGGGCTGGTTGAAAGAGAGATTGACACCGACAATCACGTGAGGAAGTATAAAGGAGGGTCTGGGGGGGAGGACCCCTTCAGATGCACCAGGAGACACGCTAGAAATCCTGTGACAGCGTTTTGAGAGCGACAGCCGGTGGTGGGGTTCGTGTGCGTCTTTTCCTTGCCTGGGATTGGCGACCCCACAACAGAAGAACGGCTTAGCTACAGGGGAGGCCACCGATGAGCGTTCATTCCCCCAACGAGGCTCCGACAAACCGAACTCCTCCAGGTTGGAAAACCGGTCGGGTAACTGTTTAATCCCATCTCTCTCTCTCTCTTTCTAACAAAAGTGCACCAACGCGACACCACAACGACGGCAGCTGGTGGAACTGCAGTGACCGCAAAAGACTTTTAGATATCCAGTAAACAATATATATCTACATTACCCCTAGACAACAATAGAGCTTATTTCTGACTGATTATTACTCTACCTGTGCTTTAGATTGAGTTGTGACGACGTATATGATCTGAATGTTTTGTATTAACCATACGTTTGTGCCCCTTTATAAATAAAAACGTTTGAAAATAGTAGCATCAGGCTTCAGCGGACCTATCTATCTTTGCTGATAAGTCACCCGGTTACTGGGGAACGTAACAATACTAAGAGTTTTTTTTAAATATATGAAGAGTAAAAGAGTGACATGGGTAGATATAGGACAGATTGAAAATGATGCTGGAGAAATTATAATGTTTAAGAAAGAGATGGCAGAGGAACTAAATTAGTATTTTGTATCAGTCTTCATAGTGGAAGACATTAGCAACATACCTGATAGCCCGAGGTCTCAGGGAATAGAATTAGGTACAGTCAAGATTACTAGTGTTTGCGAAGCTAAATGGACTAAGGATAGATAAGTCTCCCAGACTGGATGAGGTGCACCCACGGGTTCTGAAGGAGGTGGCTTTGGAGATTGTGGAGGCATTGGAAATGATCTTCCTGGAATCAATAGACTCTGGCATGGTTCCGGAGGACTGGAAGGTCACAAATGTAGTTCCGCTGTTTAAGAAAGGAGGGAAGCAGCAAAAAGAAAATTACAGACCTAACAGTCTGACATCGGTAGTTGGAAAATTATTGGAGTTGATCTGCAAGGACGAGATTATGAAATACCTCGAGGTGCATGACAAAGTAGGCCCAAGCCAGCATGGTTTCATGAAGGGAAGATCCTGCCTTAGCAACCTGTTGGAATTTTTTGAGGTAATCTCAAATAAGATTGACAAGTGAGAGGCTGTGGATGTTGTGTATTTGGATTTTCAAAAGGCCTTCGATAAGGTGCCGCATAAGAGACTGCTTAATAAGATGAGAGCCCATGGAATTACAGGAAGGACATTGGAATGGGTGGAACATTGGTTGATAGGCAGAAAGCAAAGGGTGGGAATAAAGGGATCCTGTTCTGGTTGGTTGCCGGTTACTAGTGGTTTTCCACAAGGGTCAGTGTTGGTGCCACTTCTTTTTACACTGTATATCGATGATTTAGATTATGGATTAAATGGTTTTGTGGCTAAATTTGCGGATGACACTAAGATAGGTGGAGGAGCAGGAAGTGTTGAAGAAACGGAAAGGTTGCAAAGAGACTTGGTCAGTTTAGGAGAGTGGGCAAAGAAATGGCAGATGAGATACAATGTTGAGAAATGTACAGTTGTACATTTTGGCAGAAGAAATAATTGGGCAGATTATTATTTAGATGGGGAGAAAATTCAAAAATCGGAAGTGCAAAGGGACTTGGGGGTCCTCGTGCAAGATACCCTAAAGGTTAACCACCAGGTTGGATTGGCAGTAAGGAAAGTGAATGCTATGTTGGCATTCATTTCAAGAGGAATAGTGTATAAGATTAAGGAGGTGTTGATGAGGCTTTATGGGGCACTGGTGAGACCTCATTTGGAATACTGTGTGCAGTTTTGGGCCCCCTATCTTAGAAGGGATGTAATGATGTTGGTGAGAGTTCAGAGAAGATTTACGAGAATGATTGCTGGAATGCAGGGGCTAACTTGCACTAACGACACTTTGTGCATTACTGTGACATTCTGGTGCTGCTGCAACTTATTTTCTGCTACTTATCTATTTAATACTGTTGTTCTATTACTGTCTTGTTTTTATCTACTGCTTTATTTAATTGCCTGAGAGGAAGCCAAACAGAGTTTCATTGTATCTATGTATAATGACAATAAAGATCATTCATTCATTTATTCATTCATTCATTCATACATATGAGGAGCGTTTGTCGGCTCTTGGACTGTATTCATTAGAGTGTAGAAGAATGAGAGGGGATCTCATCGAAACATTTCGAATGTTGAAAGGGTTTGACAGAGTAGATGTGGAAAGGTTGTTTCCCTTGGTGGGTGAGTCCAGGACAAGAGGCTGCAGTCTCAGAATTAGAGGGTACCCATTTAAAATAGAGATGAGGAGAAATTTTTTTAGCCAGAGGGTACTGGATTTATGGAATTTGTTGCCACATACAGCTGTGGAGGCCCGATCATTGGGGGTATTTAAGGAGGAGATTGATAGGTGCCTAATTAGTTGGGGTATCTAAGGGATATGGGGAAAAAGCCAGAAATTGGAACTAGATGGGAGAATAATTTAGCTCATGGTGGAGTGGTGGAGCAGACTTGATGGGCCGAATGGCATACTTCTGCTCATTTGTCTTGTGATCTTGGTCGGCTCTGAGCCTCAGAAGGGTGTGGTGAAGTCAGGTGGAGCAATGATTATAGGGGACTTGATAGCTGGGGGTCAGATAAGAGACTCTGCGGGAGTAAAAGAGATGCCAGGATAGTCTGTTGCCTCCTGGGTGCTAGGGTCCAGGATGTCTCTGAGCAGTTGCAGGATATTCTGCAAGGGGAGGGTAAGTAGCTAGAGGTCCTGATATATGTTGGTACCAATGACATAGACAGGAGAAGGATAGAAGTCTTGTGCAGTAAGTTTAGGGAGTTAGGAAGGAGGCTGAAGAGCAGGACCTCCAAGGTGGTAATCTCCAGATTATTCCCAGTGCCACAAGCTAGGGAAGGTCAGAACAGGAAGATGGCGCAGACGTATGAGTGGCTGAGGAGATGGTGCAGGGGCAGGGTTTCAAGTTCTTGGGTTATTGGAACCTTTTCTTGGGAAGGGGTGACCTGTACAAGTGGGATGGGTTGCACCTGTACTGGAAGGGAACCTATATCCTGGGAGGGAGGTTTGCTTCTGCTATTGGGGAGGGTTTAAACTAGATTTGCTGTGGAGGTGGGAACTGAAGTGAAGAAACAGAGAATGGGGTGGATCGCGCACAAGTAGAGACAGCTTGTAGGGAGTTTGTGAGGAGGGATAGGCAGATGATAGAGCAACAATGCCCTCAGCCAGATGGGTCGAGATGTGTCTATTTTAATGCAAAGAGTATCATAAACAAGGTGGATGAACTTAGAGCATGGATCAATATGTGCAACTATGACATTGTTGCCAATACAGCAACTTGGATGCCATGGGCAGGAAAGGCTGCTGAATGTGCCAGGCTTTAGATGTTTCAAAAATGACAGGGCGGGAAGCAAAAGAGGTGGGGAGTGGCTTTGCTAATCAGAGATAGTATCACAGCTGTAGAAAAGGAGGAAATCATGGAGGGATAATCTACTGAGTCTCTGTGGGTGAAAGTCAGAAACAGGATTGGCGCAATAAATCTACTGAGTATTTTTAATAGGCCACCAAATAGCAACAGAGAGTTTGAGGAGCAAGTTGGGAGGTAGATTCTGGAATGGTGCAATAATAATCGTAGGGTTGTTGCGATGGGTGATTTTAACTTTCCTAATATTGACTGGCATCTCCTTGGAGCAAGGGGATTGGATGGGTGGGAGTTTGTTCGGTATGTTCAGGAAGGTTTCCTCACGCAATATGTAGATAACCCAACTCAAGGAGAAGTTGTACTTGATCTGGTTTTGGGAAATGAGCCTGGTCAGGTGTCAGATCTCTCAATGGGTGAGCATTTTGAAAGTAGTGATCACAACTCTATCTGCTTTACCATATTGCTGGAGAGGGACAGGAGAGACAATTTGGGTAAACATTTAATTAGGGTAGGGGGAAATATGATGCTCTTAGGCAGGCAGTCAGGAAGCATTTGCATGGCATTCTGCATAGTTACATTCCATTGAGTCAGGGAAAGGATGGTAGAGTTAAAGAACAATGGTGTACAAAGGAGATAGAAAATCTAGTTAAGAAGAAAAGAAAAGCTTTTGAAGTGTTTAATAAACTAGGTAATGATAGGGATCTAGAAAATTACAAGGATGCCAGGAAGAAGCTCAAGAATGAAATTAGGAAAGCTAGAAGGGGCCATGAGAAGGCCTTGGCAAGCAGGATTAGAAAATCCCAAGGCATTCTACAAGTATGTGAAGAGCAAGAGGATTAGCCGTTTGAAAATAGGTCCACTCAGAAGTGAGAGTGAAAACATGTGCATGGAGTCAGAGGAGGTAGCGGATGTACTTAATGTATACTTTGCTTCAATATTCACCAGTGAATAGGACCTTGGCCATTGTGGAGATGACTTACAGTGGACTGAAATGCTTGAGCATATAGACATCAAGAAGAGGATGTGCTGGAGCTTTTGAAAGGTATTAAACATAGAACATAGAATAGTACAGCACATTACAGGCCCTTCAGCCCACAATGTTGTGCTGACCCTCAAACCCTGCCTCCCATATAACCCCCCACCTTAAATTTCTCCATATACCTGTCTAGTAGTCTCTTAAACTTCACTAGTGTATCTGCCTCCACCACTGACTCAGGCAGTGCATTCCACACACCAACCACTCTCTGAGTGAAAAACCTTCCTCTAATATCCCCCTTGAACTTCCCTCCCCTTACCTTAAAGCCATGTCCTCTTGTACTGAGGCAGTGGTGCCCTGGGGAAGAGGTGCTGGCTATCCACTCTATCTATTCCTCTTAATATCTTGTACACCTCTATCATGTTTCCTCTCATCCTCCTCCTCTCCAAAGAGTAAAGCCCTAGCTCCCTTAATCTCTGATCATAATCCATACTCTCTAAACCAGGCAGCATCCTGGTAAATCTCCTCTGTACCCTTTCCAATGCTTCCACATCCTTCCTATGGTGAGGTGACCAGAACTGGACACAGTACTCCAAGTGTGGCCTAACTAGACTTTTATAGAGCTGCATCATTACATCGCGACTCTTAAACTCTGTCCCTCGACTTATGAAAGCTAACACCCCCGTAAGCTTTCTTAACTACCCTATCTACCTTTGAGGCAACTTTCAGGAATCCATGGACATGTAACCCCAGATCCCTCTGCTCCTCCACACTAACAAGTATCCTGCCATTTACTTTGTACTCTGCCTTGGAGTTTGTCCTTCCAAAGTGTACCACCTCACACTTCTCCAAGTTGAACTCCATCTGCCACTGCTCAGCCCACTTCTGCATCCTATCAATGTCTCTGCAATCTTCGACAATCCTCTACACTATCTACAACACCACCAATCTTTGTGTCGTCTGCAAACTTGCCAACCCACCCTTCTACCCCCACATCCAGGTCGTTAATAAAAATCACGAAAAGTAGAGGTCCCAGAACAGATCCTTGTGGGACACCACTAGTTCCAAACCTCCAATCTGAATGTACTCCCTCCACCACGACCCTCTGCCTTCTGCAGGCAAGCCAATTCTGAATCCACCTGGCCAAACTTCCCTGGATCCCATGCCTTCTGACTTTCTGAATAAGCCTACCGTGTGGAACCTTGTCAAATGCCTTACTAAAATCCATGTAGATCACATCCACTGCACTATCCTCATCTATATGCCTGGTCACCTCCTCAAAGAACTCTATCAGGCTTGTTAGACAGGATCTGCCCTTCACAAAGCCATGCTGACTGTCCCTGATCAGACCATGATTCTCTAAATGCCCATAGATCCTATCTCTAAGAATCTTTTCCAACAGCCTTCCCACCACAAACGTAAGGCTCACTGGTCTATAATTACCCTGACTATTCCTACTACCTTTTTTGAACAAGGGGACAACATTTGCCTCCCTCCAATCCTCTGGTACCATTCCTCTGGACAACGAGGACATAAAGATCTTAGCCAGAGGCTCAGCAATCTCTTCCCTTGCCTCGTGGAGCACCCTGGGCAATTTTCTGTCAGGCCCCGGGGACTTATCCATCCTAATGTATTTTAACAACTCCAACACCTCCTCTCCCTTAATATCAACATGCTCCAGAACATCAACCTCACTCATATTGTCCTCACCATCATCAAGTTCCCTCTCATTGGTAAATACCGAAGAGAAATATTCATTGAGGACCTCGCTCACTTCCACAGCCTCCAGGCATATCTTCCCACCTTTATCTCTAATCGGTCCTAGCTTCACACCTGTCATCCTTTTGTTCTTCACATAATTGAAGAATGCCTTGGGATTTTCCCTTACCCTATTTGCCAAGGCCTTTTCAGCCCCTTCTTAAGCTCCTTTCTTGCTACCCTATATTCCTCAATAGACCCATCTGATCCTTGCTTCCTAAACCTCATGTATGCTGCCTTCTTCCACCTGACTAGATTTTCCACCTCACTTGTCACCCATGGTTCCTTCACCATACCATTCTTTATCTTCCTCACCAGGACAAATCTATCCCTAACATCCTGCAAGAGATCCTTAAACATCGACCACATGTCCATAGTACATTTTGCTGCAAAAACATCATCCCAATTCACACCTGCAAGTTCTAGCCTTATAGCCTTATAATTTGCCCTTCCTCAATTAAATATTTCCCTGTCCTCTCTGATTCTATACTTTTCCATGACAATGTTAAAGGCCAGGGAGCAGTGATCACTATCCCCCAGATGCTCACCCACTGACAGATCTGTGACCAGACCCAGTTCATTACCTAATACTAGATCTAGTATGGCATTCCCCCTAGTCGGCCTGTCAACATACTGTGACAGGAATCCATCTTGGACACACTTAACAAACTCTTCCCCATCTAAACCCTTGGAACTAATCAGGTGCCAATCAATATTAGGGAAGTTAAAGTCACCCATGATAACAACCCTGTTATTTTTGCACCTTTCCAAAATCTGCCTCCCAATCCGCTCCTCAGTATCTCTGCTGCTACCAGGGGCCTATAGAATACTTCCAATAGAGTAACTGCTCCCTTCCTGTTCCTGACTTCCACCCATACTGACTCAAAAGAGGATCCTGCTACATTACCCACCCTTTCTGTAGCTGTAATAGTATCCCTGACTAGTAATGCCACCCCTCCTGCCCTTCCCCCCCCCCCATCCTTTTTAAAGCACTGAAATCCAGGAATATTGAGAATCCATTCCTGCCCTGGTGTCAGCCAAGTCTCCGTAATGGCCACTACATCACAGAATGGTAATACATGCATACTGTAACAATAAATTTTCCTTTGAACTTTAAACAGTGCAGCTCTTAATTACATAAACCCAGTGGTTTCTAGCTGCAAACTGTTATCGTTATTTTTTGTCAATGACCTGTGCACTTATCGCAGAGTCTGAAATAAACTTGCTTCTCTGACATTGACATTGGATCCATACTCCTGAGTTTTTCATTAGAAATAGAAGCAGGAATCTCTCCTTCAGTCCTTTATGCTGGGTCTGCCATTCAACAAGGTTGTAGTCGGACTCCCTGAGAGTCGCTAAATATTGAAAAACCCTGCAGTCGCCACCTTTAAGGCTCCTTTTCAGCCTCTTCCGTAGAGAATTGCAGAGGTTTGCCAACCTCGAGAAGAAAACATTTCTATCTCTGGCAAATAAGAAACAAGATATTCGGCAGATGCTGGAAATCCAGAGCAACACACACAAAATGCAGAAGGAACTCCACAGGTCAGAAGCCTCCACAGGTCGGAACTTTTCCATGTCAGGCGCGAAGTCCGATCAGGTGACCAGAACTTCAGCTGGGAGCCGTTGCTTGGACACGATGCAACTCGGGCTCCTGTTTCTGCTCTTGTTTTTTTTACCAGCGGGCAGCTCCCGAAAACGTACTAATTTGGCCGGCGGAGGGAAGCCACTGGATCAATGTAAAATTTATTATCAATGAACTGATCGCCCGGGGTCACAATGTCACGGTGGCTGAACATTCAGCTGCAATTTTCGTCAACTCCTCCGAGCCCTCACCCGTACGGTTTGAAGTATTTCAGGTGCCGTTTACTAGCGACAAATTGAGAAACTTCCTAAAGACCTTTTTGGACTTCCTGGTGCATGAAAGGCCACATTTATCCCGTTGGAATGAATACAAAAGATTCTCAGCATTGGTGGAAATTGGGTCAGAATTTGGCAGAGGGATCTGCGATGGGGTGTTAAAGAATGAAGCACTGATGCAGAAGTTACGGGAGTCAGAGTTCAAAGTGCTGTTGTCTGATCTGGTGCGTCGCTGTGGGGATCTTCTGGCCGTGAAGCTCGGCATTCCCTTCATCTTCAGTCTGACATTTTCCCCGGCGTTTGTGATGGAGAGTCTCTGCGGGCAGCTGCCTGCTCCTCCTTCCTACGTACCGACTTCTCTGTCAGAGTTTTCAGATAAGATGTCTTTTCCGGAGAGAGTTCAGAATGTACGTTACACATTTATTTACCAGTGGATAGTTAAACAACTGCGGCAGGATTTGGATTCGTATTACAGTGAAGTTTTGGGTGAAGTTGGAAGTTTCCTTCTGTTAATGGCTTAAGTACCCACTTTTTATATTTGCAGACATTTAGAGTATTTTTTAAGAAATTCCGGCGTCCCCCCCCCCCCCGCTTCCTTTTCATTCCTGAAATGTCGACTGTTTATTCATTTCCGTAGATGCTGCCTGACCTGCTGAGTTCCTCCAGCGTTCTGTGCGTGTTGCTCTAGATTTCCAGCATCTGCAGACTTTCTAATGTTTATTAAATACAAGTTTTCCATTTTGGGCGTAGATGTTCAAACCTCTTATCCGCGATAAAACCATGTCGTGAATGTGATCTTAATGTACCTTCTTCCTCCCATTCCGATGGTGGAAGTGAAGAAGCTGTTCCCGAATTGTTGAGTGTGTGCCTTCAGGTCCCTGTAGCTCCTCCCTGATGGTAGCAATGAGAAGAGGGAATGTCCTGGATGGTAAGTGTCCTTAATAATGGCTGCCGTCTTCTTCAGGCATCGCCTTTTGAAGATGCCTCGATGCTGGGGAGGCCAGTGCCCACGATAAAGCTGGCTGAGTTTAAAACTTTCTGCAGCTTTTTCCAATCCTGTGCAGTGACCCCTCCATACCAGACAGTGATGCAACAAGTTAGAATGCTCTCCACGGTACATCTGTAGAAATTTGAGAGTGCCTTTGGTGACATACTAATTCTCCTCAAACTCCAAATGAAATTTAGCCGCAGTTATGCCTTTATAAATTTTAATGCGGCTGCAGATGCATAAATGGTTATGAATGATCAAAAATGATTTTGTGAGGATGTATTAGAAGAAAAAGCAAAATGTAATAGTGTAAATATCAAAGCTATCAGCACCGACCCCTGTGAACAATACTGACCCCTGCGGTACATCACGGATAACTTTGAAAAACACTGTGCAATGTACCATACCAACTTGAGTCGGTAGGAATGGCGCTTTAAAAGCCACGATTGTTGGGGCTATGAGTATATTACTGAGTCTGCGACATTTAAAGGGAATACCATTTTCTATCTGCGGTCTGCGAGAGAGATGTTTCTGGCCCTGAGCAAGTGGAGCCGGTGTTGTTTTGTGCTGGGTGATTGATAGATAGATAGATAGATACTTTACTCATCCCCATGGGGAAATTCAACTTTTTTTTTCCAATGTCCCATACACTTGTTGTAAGCAGCTGGAAAAGGCTGCCGTTCAGGTCGGCGCCGGAAGTTAATTGGACTCTCTAGCTCCACTCCCATGTGCCGGATGCGGTCCTCCTGCCCACCTGTGCTCTCTGGGTGAGCTATGGTCAAAAATAACCCCAATGTGGTACAGGGCACACCAGTGGTGTGGTGAACTAGATATACCTGTCTGACTGCTCCTGTGGCTCCTCCCACAGACCCTGCTGACTGCCCCTGTGGCTCCTCCCACAGACCCCTGTATAAAGGCGACTGTGGCCTGTTGCTCTCCCTCTGGAAGACTGAGACCCCATTTGTGACACCAAATGGGACGCGCAGAAAGTGATAGAGCCTGCCACCCGCCTCGAAGGCGGTGTAGGGGCGGTCCTCTGGGCGGATGGGGAGCTGGTGATAAGCGGATTTCAGATCAATTGTCGAGTACACCTTGTACTGAGCTATCTGGTTGACCATATCCGCGATGCGGGGTAGGGGGTACGCGTCAAGCTGCGTGAATCTATTGATGGTCTGGCTGTAGTCCATGACCATCCTATTTTTCTGCCCGGTCCGAACAACAACCACCTGGGCCCTCCAAGGACTTGTGCTTGGCTCAATGATCCCCTCCCTGAGCAGCCGCTGCACCTCTGAATGAATAAAGGCCCTGTCCCCCGCACTGTACCTCCTGCTTTTAGTTGCCACAGGTTTACAGTCGGGGGTCAGGTTGGTGAACAGCGATGGGGGAGGGATCTTGAGGGTGGAGAGGTTGCAAATAGTGTCAGCAGCACAGCTATCGGCATGGTGCTGGGCGGGATGTGGGGTTCGGGGTGTATGTGCGTGTGGTAACGGAGTATATGGCGAAGTCCCACCAAACTGAGGATTCCTGACAGTGAGTGGTGGGAGGGGCCCGTCATATGCCATAGTCACACTTTCGAGGTGGCTCTGGAAGTCCAGCCCCAATAGCACAGGTGCGCACAGCCGAGGCATGACCAGGAACGCAAAGTTCCGATATTCTGTGCCCTGCACCACCAATGTCGCTACACAACCCACCCGGATGTCTGTGGAATGCGACCCAGAAGCCAAGGTGATCTTCTGACGTACCGGCCGTGTCACGAGTCCACAGCGTTTCACTGTGGCCGGGTCAATAAAACTCTCAGTGCTGCCCGTGTCAAACAGGCAGCTAGTCCTGTGCCCCTCCACCAGGATGTCCATCATCGACCTTGCGAGCTGGTGTGGGGCGCTTTGGTCGAGGGTCACGGAAGCCAGCGTTGAACGGGGCGTGTCGGGGGCGGGGCCTGGTGACGCCGGCAAAGTTGGCCGCTCACATCCGGGCATGCAAGATGGCGAGTCGGGGGCGGGGCCTGGTGACGCCGGCAAAGATGGTTGTCCACATCCGGTCATGCAAAATGGCGGCCCCCAGGTCTCAGACGCAGCGCTGCTCGACCCCGGGCGCGGTTTAGACTTACATACTTTGGCGAAATAGCCCTTCTTCCCACAGCTGGAACAAGTCGCTTCGCGTGCCAGGCAGCTGTTTCTGGGATGTTTCGGAAGCCCACAAAAGTAACAGAGTTTTATACCTGGCGAATTCGTGGGGTTTGAGATACCGCGACTGGCAGCGGCGTTGGCGAATTCGCTCGGAACCGGGGAATCGCGCGGCTGGACCTCTTCGGCGTACAGCTGCGCAGCCTCTATCGTATCGGCCGTCTCTATCGCGGAGCGTAAGGTAAGATCAGCTTTTTCCAGCAGCCGCTGGCGTATACACACTGACCGGACCCCAGTCACAAAAGCGTCTCGGACCAAGAGTTCCGTATGCTGTTCCGCTGTGAGCGCTTGGCAGTCACAAGTCCGCGCGAGTGCCTGTAGTTCTCGGAGAAATTCAGCAGTCGACTCCGTAGGCCGCTGTTTTCGTGTTGCCAAGCGGTGCCGTGCATAAACTGGATTTACTGGCCGCAGGTACTGTCTTTTGAGGGCGGCAAGCGCCTCCTCGTAGGTGGATATGTCCCTGATGAACGAATAAACTTTTGGGGCGACCCTCGAGAGGAGAAGTTTGAGCCGAACAGCCGAGTCGGTGGCACGAACCTCCTCTAAGTACGATTGGAAGCACACCAGCCAGTGTTCAAAGGCAAGAGCTGCTCCAGGGTCTTGGGGGTCCAAGTCCAGGTGTTCTGGGCGTAAAGCGGTTTCCATGTTGTAACTTTCAGTCAATAAAATTGATGCACCATCAATAACTCACGCTGAGACTTAGGAAGTGAGATATCGGCTTTTATTGACTGAAGAACAACACTACATCCTGGGAAAATGAGGGAGAGCAGCAGGCCACAGTCGCCTTTATACAGGGGTCTGTGGGAGGAGCCACAGGGGCAGTCAGCAGGGTCTGTGGGAGGAGCCACAGGAGCAGTCAGACAGGTATATCTAGTTCACCACAAGTGGGATTGTAAACACCTTTTCCCCTTTCAGTGTCACCCGCTTATGCATCTGGAGCGGGGTGAAGATACCGAGGGACGATTTCAGTTACATTTTGAGGGGCATTGTTTTGAGACAGATATTTCAGATTAAAAACAATGGCGCATGCGTACCAACTTTAATCGTCTGCATGATCAAGTATATCATAACAGGCATCATCTCTGGGCCGCCCGCAAAGATTTTGGGTATATTCGGAAGAATTGCCCGAACCGCCAGTGCGCTAACTCTGCCTCGGAGGCACAGGGTGATACCGCTAGGCCTTGTTGACCAACCCCCCTCCCCGGTGTTCCATCTCCTTTCGCCACCCCTTCCCCCACCGTGCCAGTGTCAGCGTGGTTGGGATGGGCGGATGACGGTGAGGGGTGGATTCAGGTAACAGATAGGAAGGCAAAAAAAAAGAAACATTTTGCGGCCTCTCCCCCGGAGAAGAATCGGTAGTTACTGCTAAACCTGACGCGAAGAGCCCCGTGGCATCCAAGATACTTGTAAGAACTTGGGGAAGTGGAGAGAGGGACTGGGCACAGATTTCACCTCTGAAGTGGAGGGCAGCTTCCCTCAGCATATCTGTGGTGTAAAAAGGAGAGATGTGTACTCTGAGTCTGAAGACCGGGGCCACACGAGGAGGAGGATTTACCTCTGGTTAAGGCCCCATAATCGGAGTATGATTCCCCAGAGCTAGAAGATAGCCCCACCATACAGGGACCCTGGGATGGCATCTCCTGAGCATGGGTCCTCTGGACTGGTGAGCGGTGCTATAGGAGAGCAGCCATGTGAAGAGGCAGACTTGCCTTCTGGGAGGCTGTGAACCCAGGGCGTCTATTCCCAGGAAAGGGGGAAAGATCCGGGGGGGGGGGGGCGTCGACTGTGAGTGGAGGGTCACCAGCTGTTGCCTCAGTCAAGACCAAGTGCCATGTTGAGGAGCGCCTGGCTCCGGTGCACGAGGGGAACTGGAGCACCACCCCGCATGGTTATTCCGGGGGAGGGAGGCCCAACAGGTGAGGAGGGAGGGGACTCTCCCTAGTGCTACTTCTGGGGAGGGTGACAAGGGTGTGGAGCTGGGCATGGCCTGGACTCCGTCCAAACTCCAGGAGGGTTAGTGGGCTGTCTGCTCCGAATTCGGAGTGTAGGAGCTGCGATAGAGCCGAAATTCCGGGTGAAGTGGCTATAAAAGTTCGCAAACCCCATGAAGCGCTGTACCTGTTTGACTGTAGACGGTTTGGGCCACTCTGCAACTGCCTGAACTTTAGTAGGGTCCATTTGAAAACTGGATGGGGTAAGTATATACAGGGTTGGATTAAGCTAGTGTGGGGCCTGTAGCATATGTTATAAAGGGGCCCTAAATTTTTAAAAATGCACATGTATTAAAACATAAATTATTTACTTGTAAAGTAATTCAATTTTTTCAATTGCTATACAGCCAGAAAGTATGACAAATGTCTGACACTTCAATAATAGTATTACTTACATGTAGGTATCAATTTCAAATGTCAAAAGTAACAAAACTACAATTTAAAAGTTACATTTTCTAGATTTAGCATGAGCAAATTTGTTGATGATACTGGAAATGTCTATTTCACACAGAAGTTCATGTTCCATGCTCATCAGAGTGAGATTGTTCAATTTGTTTGACCCATGGTGCTTCTTAGTTCTTTTTTAATCCTTATCAGTTTTGAAAATGAGCGTTCTCCACTGCAGTTGGTAACCATGAGTGACAAATAGATGCGCAAGGCATTTTCTACATTTGGAAAACATGAGTCCAAAGAATTGTCAGTTATCATGAACTGGGTCACATAAAACTGTTGAGTCGCACATTCTAGTTGCAGGCTCACCACTGTGGCGCACCCTCCAGCGGCATAACAGCGCACGCAGCAGCGGCTTGGGAGTGTGAGAGATAGCACAGGGGTCACCACAACACAGCAAGGAGCTAACACGCCTGCACACACATACCATGCAGCTCCCCTGACATGAAAACAACAGCGCTGCCAGATCGTCGTGAGAATACGGTGAGCTGCCGATTTTACCAGACTGCAGCTTGCAAGCATTTAGTGCGGGGCCCTCGAAAATGCAAGGCCAGTTGCATATGCTACTTTTGCTGCTAGGTTAATCCGGCTCTGTGTATATAGCCCAAAACGACACCTGGTCTTTATGGAATTCACATTATTCTGGTTTGGTGCACAGGTCATTTTCAAGAAGCCGTTTGAGAACACTCTGGACAGGCAGGTTGTGTTCCTGATGAGAGCAGGAATAGAAAAGGGTACACAAATACACAATACACTGTCACGTACCCCGTGACCGGGTTAAGAACCAGCAGAAATGGAAAACACCTTGGAGTTTGGTATTACCGTAAACTAATAGTGTTTATTAGTAAACTAAGCAATACAGTACTATAAAATGCAAATATATAAACCAGGTTAGCAATGATATATGCAGAAGTGTGGAAACAGGAACCAAAACCAGGCTTTTTCAGAGCTAGGGGTAGATGGATACAGTCTTATGATATGATGCAGAGTTCAGTTCAGTTCGAGGTAGTTGTTTGAGTATTGTTGGAGAGAGAGAGATGATGAGAGTTGATGCCATTGCTGTCGATCTTCCCGTTGTCTTCCTGTTGTGGTCACCGACTATGACCATACCACGTACAACCATTCTTCAGTGGCGAAACTATCACCCAGGCAAGGGAGGACACACAAATAGTTCCCCACCGGTCGCACCTTTTCACACTGTGAGCCACTGATCGATTCCCCGAATCAGACCTCCAAAACCCCCACCTTCACGTGGGTGCACAAAGCTCGTTCAGTGTCCCATACTGTGTCTGCCTGTGTCTTAGCAGACCTGTTTTTATCTCCACATGCTGGATACCGGCTGTCCATCAACTGGCTCCTTCCTGCTGTCTCTGCAGGAATCTTAACAAGCAGGCAAAAGTGTCCTTGGAGAAAAGGTAAACAATCAGCAAAGGAACCATAACATTAAATCTTATCTCTCTCTCTCTCTTACATTTGCACTGGATGCCTCCCCCCCCAATAGCAGCACAGTTCATAGGGTCAATTCTGGACCCCATCTCAAACTCAGTTTGCCCATCACAACACAAATACACAAACTGGTTCAACATATCCTTGAGCATATTGTTAACCAAGGCCAGGAATACAACGGGGGCTCTGGCCAGACCAAAAGGTGTCACCAAGTATTCTTAGTAGTCATTAGAGGTGTTGAAAGCCGTTTTCCACTCATCCCCTTCTCTTATGCGTAACAGATTGTAAGCATTGCACAGATCAGTTTTGGAAAATATGGTTGCTCCCTGGAGATGCTCAAACGCAGACGCCAGCAGGGGGAAGTGCGTAGCGACTCTTTATTGATGTTGTTCTGGGGCCGATAATCGATGCAGGAATGGAGCTTGCCATCTTTCTTGCTCACAAAAAAGAAGCCCGCTCCTGCCAGCGAGGTTGATGGATGAATAAACCCCATGGCCAATGCCTCCTTGATGTATTCCTCCATTGCAGCCCCAGGACAAACAGTGCCGGACAGGAAGTCTATGGACATTCATATGACCAGTATGTGGGCAGGCATTAGGGTTTCACTGAAAACCTCAAGGAGATCTGCATATTCAGCCGGAACCCCAGACACAGGAAAGGATTCATGGAATGGAGCTTGAGCTGGACCTAGACAGACATGCTGGTCCCCACAGTTGGAGTACTTTCAGAAACCAATCGATCTGTGGGTTATGTCGGGATAACCAGGGGAGACGAAGTACCAATGACAGTTCAGGTGAAACAAACAGGTAGAAAGATATTTCTTCACGATGGTTACCTTTGAGCACCAGTTGGAGGGGTTGGGTGGAAAGATGGATCTGGCTGGTGGAATATGGGGTATCCTTGCTCCCGCAAAGCATTGAACAGGCTGACTGGAGGTCCATCTAGGAAATTGACCATGAAGCCATTTTTTGCACATCATCACTAAAACAACCAGACTGGGCTTCGAATGTCAGCTCACAATAGATAATAAAACTTCTGCAGTCATCGGGATCACCAGAATATCTGCCGGATGGTGGAATAGTTGGTTCTTGTATGGATGCGGGAGTCTGTGATGATCTGAAAGTGAGTCCGTCCTGGACCTGGCGCGAGAGTGGGAGCAGTCGTGGCAGAGGTTGTTGGGTCAGCAGAAAAGGAGGAACTACAAAATGCTGGGAGTGGGTGTAAGGCAGCCAGAGGCTGTGGAATTTCATCGGCAAGAACGCCAGTGACTGTCAGCTGATGCTGTCTGTCCTCAGTGAGTTCGTGGAAGGCGGCCATGAGAGCGGAAATCGCAGACACCCGAGTCCGATTGTCTGCGGTGAGCTGTTCAACCATTGCGGCTAAGGATGATACCTGTTCCTCCAGATGAGACTGGGCTTGTTGGAATGAGATTATCTGCCTCATTGCCCCCATAACTTCGCTCAGAACAGATTCCGTTGCCTGTAGCTTGTCTCCTACCTAACCACTGAATATCAGGGCCATGGTCATCTGCTCTGTCTCTGCTGGGTCCATCTTTGTGTGGTTCGAGACTTGCTGTCACCAAGTTCGGATATGGCCCAAGTGTGGAGCAAGAGACACTGATAGTGCACAGACTTCAATGTGAGCAGAGTTAGAGGGAAAGAAAATAATAAACGCTAGGCCAAATAGGGCTATTAACTAAAACTCTCAAATGGAAAACGAAGCTGACACTGCGCCTGAAAGAAATAATTAAATATAAAACAAATACAGCTAGTCTCAGAATTATTACAATGAAATAATAATTAGCTGACACATGCATATTTACGAGTGCAATTGTTGTATCTGCTGCGCTGGGTTTAAGTCTCAACGAGCACTACGGTGGAATGAATGGAGTTAAATACTATCACAATGAAATAATAATTAGTTGACACGAGTGCAGTTGCTGTATCTGCTGCGTTGCTGAATCTGTGGTTGTCACAGAGGGTGACCAATAGGGATTGTTCCACTTGGGTGAGCACCAGAGGAAGAAGGAACCACTGAGGTAGCTACAGCTCAAGAAGTCCCAAGGGGCTTTTACAAGGATGCTACAGGAACTGGACTACGCCTCACCCTTTTATTCTCTCAAAGAGGAGGGGTGCCTGTAGGCAGCTTGCGGAGCTGCCAGCAGAGGATGACTCCTCTGATACAGGTCCAACTAGAGTTATTGAAGAGGTCCATTCCTTTAATAAGGCTTAATTCTCGCCAGACTCGGGTATTGAAGGTGCACGCATGACTTAGCAAGGTTAACTCTGAAGGTGCTGAGTGGATAGATGGCTATCCTTGGAGAAGCTGAACACGGCTGTTAAACAGCTGTAGAGAGGCAAGTCCCCTGGACCAGCTGACATCAGAATTCCTCTGGGCCTTCTGGGACAACCCAGAGGGTTGATTATACCAGGGTATTGGGGGAAGGCCTGGTGATGGGTAAAATGATCTGCTCTTGGGCAATTTGCAGGTAGAATCTGAGGTGAGGAGGGCAAATGCAATATTAGCATTCATTTCAAGACAACTATAATATAAAAACAAGCATGTAATGTTGCTTTTTAAAGCACTGGAGAAGTCTCAGTTGGAGTATTGTGAGTAGGTTTGGGTGCCTTATCTTAAAAGATGTGCTGAAACTTGAGAGGTTCAAAGGAAGCTCATGAAAATAATTCCAGGATTGATTGACTTGTTATATGATGAGTGTCTGATGGCTCTGGCCAGTATTCACCAGAATTCAGAAGAATGAGAAGTGACTAGACTTGGAGTATTTTGTGTGGTTTTGGGCTCCTTATTTGAGAAAGGATATACTGATACTAGAGAGGGTTCAGGGTTCAGAGAAGTTTCACAAGAATGATTCAAGGAATGTAAGGGTTACCATATAACCATATAACAATTACAGCACAAAAACAGGCCATCTCGGCCCTTCTAGTCCATGCTGAACACTCACTCTCACCTAGTCCCAGCTACCTGCACTCAGCCCATAACCCTCCATTCCTTTCCTGTCCATATACCTATCCAATTGTTTTTTAAATGACAAAATCAAACCTGCCTCTCCCACTTCTACTGGAAGCTTGTTCTACACAGCAACCACTCTCTGAGTAAAGAAATTCTCCTTCATGTTACCCCTAAACTTTTGCCCCCAACTCTCAATTCATGTCCTCTTGTTTGAATCTCCCCTGCTTTCAATGGAAAAAGCCTATCCACGTCAACTCTATCTATCCCCCTCATAATTTTAAATACCTCTATCAAGTCCCTCCTCAACCTTCTACGCTCCAAAGAACTAAGACCTAACTTAACCCCTGAAGATATAGTTAGAGTAAGGAAGAGATGGCCGGGACAGGTTTTTTCAGCGTCTTTTAACTCACAATTAAGGGGGGTAATTACCCTTATACATAAGTTGGTGCCTGTTCACCTTGTTAATGTTACTGATCGATCTGAAGATCAATCTGGCAGGTACCTTATTATTCAATGTGAACTTTTCTCAACCAGGTTCAATTTGGTCAATGTGTATGGGACAAATTATGACAATCCAGCTTTTTTCAGACATCTGTTTTTATCATTAGCTGCTCTGCCGGGCTACCTTATTATAGGTGGTGATTTTAATT
>NC_133125.1:25000-50000 GCF_048418815.1 Hemitrygon akajei | reverse complement strand
CCCCATCTGGATTAGGTTTAAATTTTAAACCACACAGGCAGTGGGCAATTCAGCCCTCTTGTGCTTTCTGATCTCGCCACCAGAGATTCAGTTTCACACGATCCTGCCACTTTAAACTGGCCCACGCCTTTACCAACCAGGCCCAACACTTATCCCTGTTGATCAGTCAGGGTGTGCTTTAGGTTTGTACGGCTGAAGCCAGAGTTCCTAGGGTTTGTGGGGGTGTATGCCCCTTTTGGACCTTAGGATTAGGTTTAAATTTTAGGCTAGTGGATATATTTAAACTGGCCGACGCCTTCACCAATCAGACCCAACACTTATTCCTGTTGAAATTACCCCTCTTGACACGGGACACTGTCTATGGGAGTTTAGCAAGGGTCAATCAGGATGTGCTTTGGGTTTGTGGGGCTAAAGCCAGGGTTAATCGGGGAGTGAATAGGGTTTGTGGGGGTGTGTACCCCATCTAAACTTTAGTAGGGTTTGTGGGGGTGTGTACCCCATCTAAACTTTAGTAGGGTTTGTGGGGGTGTGTACCCCATCTAAACTTTAGTAGGGTTTGTGGGGGTGTATACCCCATCTAAACTTTAAGATTAGGTTTAAGTTTTAAGCTAGTGAATATATATGTTTGACTAGGAGATATTAGAATACAGAATTTTAAATGACAGTATATGAACTGCTATGGCGAATGAGCTAGTATAATGAAGCCAGGTTAATCTGGACCATGCCTTTCATTATCAAGGTCCGACACCACTTGGTTCAACGAACCGGGTGTGCACTGGGACACATCATCAGTAATGTAACCTCGGATCATCAGGTGTTTCGGGCCTTTAATCACTAGACACCCTACTCGAGGTGGCCCAACAGTGTCAGGCTCAGACACTGCCTGTATTCCTCCCAGGGACCAATAATGAGAGGCATGTAATTCTAAGGGTAATGATATTTTTTTAAAAAAATCACTACCTGGCATCTATATGCCAAGGGTTACATGGAAAATAAAACAATAATATTCTTACCACTAGTTTTGTGTCTTGGGTCAACCATTTTAACTCCAACAAACTGCCTCCAACAACGCTTGACTCCCGCCTGGGAGACCAAATCCACTTACTCCCATCACTCCGGTCTCCCGGGGAGGTCTCTGAAAAATGCTATCCGGTTAAAACGCATTAGGGTTAGGGTTAGGGTTAGGGTTAGGGTTAGGGTTAGGGTTAGGGTTAGGGTTAGGGTTAGGGTTAGGTTGAGATTATGCGGGCAGTGGGCAAAAAAGCCCCCTCGTGTTTTTTGATCTCGCCACTTGAGATTCAATTTCACGTGACCCTGCCACTTTGAACTGGCCCACGCCTTCATTAACCAGGTCCACCACTTGCCTTCATTGAAACTTGCCCCTCTTAACACAGAATATCCAGTTTATGGGAATTTACTAAGTTAGGGTGAAATTATGCGGGCAGTGGGCAATTCAGCCCTCTTGTGCTTTCTGATCTTGCCACTTGAGATTCAGTTTCACACGACCCTGCCACTTCAAAATGACCGACGCCTTCACTAACCAAGTCCAACACTCATCCCTGTTGAAATTTACCCCTCTCGACCCGGAGCACTAGGTCTATGGGGATTTAACAAGGGTCAATCAGGGTGTGCTTTGGGTTTGTGGGGCTAAAGCCAGAGTTAATCGGGAAGTGCCTAAAATTTATGGGGATGTGCACCCCATCTAGATTAGGTTTAAATTTTAAACCATACAGGCAGTGGGCAATTCAGCCCTCTTGTGCTTTCTGATCTCGCCACCAGAGATTCAGTTTCACACGATCCTGCCACTTTAAACTGGCCCACGCCTTTACCAACCAGGCCCAACACTTATCCCTGTTGATCAGTCAGGGTGTGCTTGAGGTTTGTACGGCTGAAGCCAGAGTTCCTAGGGTTTGTGGGGGTGTATGCCCCTTTTGGACCTTAGGATTAGGTTTAAATTTTAGGCTAGTGGATATATTTAAACTGGCCGACGCCTTCACCAATCAGACCCAACACTTATTCCTGTTGAAATTACCCCTCTTGACACGGGACACTGTCTATGGGAGTTTAGCAAGGGTCAATCAGGATGTGCTTTGGGTTTGTGGGGCCAAAGCCAGGGTTAATCGGGGAGTGAATAGGGTTTGTGGGGGTGTGTACCCCATCTAAACTTTAGTAGGGTTTGTGGGGGTGTGTACCCCATCTAAACTTTAGTAGGGTTTGTGGGGGTGTGTACCCCATCTAAACTTTAGTAGGGTTTGTGGGGGTGTATACCCCATCTAAACTTTAAGATTAGGTTTAAGTTTTAAGCTAGTGAATATATATGTTTGACTAGGAGATATTAGAATACAGAATTTTAAATGACAGTATATGAACTGCTATGGCGAATGAGCTAGTATAATAAAGCCAGGTTAATCTGGACCATGCCTTTCATTATCAAGGTCCGACACCACTTGGTTCAACGAACCGGGTGTGCACTGGGACACATCATCAGTAATGTAACCTCGGATCATCAGGTGTTTCGGGCCTTTAATCACTAGACACCCTACTCGAGGTGGCCCAACAGTGTCAGGCTCAGACACTGCCTGTATTCCTCCCAGGGACCAATAATGAGAGGCATGTAATTCTAAGGGTAATGATAGTTTTTTTAAAAAAATCACTACCAGGCATCTATATGCCAAGGGTTACATGGAAAATAAAACAATAATATTCTTACCACTAGTTTTGTGTCTTGGGTCAACCATTTTAACTCCAACAAACTGCCTCCAACAACGCTTGACTCCCACCTGGGAGACCAAATCCACTTACTCCCATCACTCCGGTCTCCCGGGGAGGTCTCTGAAAAATGCTATCCGGTTAAAACGTCCCTAGCCCGGGACTCCATCTCCACTTTTATTGTGTCCTAAAACCTGTCTGACCACTCCAACTGCAGACCCTATCTGTTGCTAGGATACCAAGCAGCCTTACTTATTCAACTCTTAAAGGTACACTGTCCATTTGGGTTTAAATATCTAAGCCTTCTTATTGGCCTCCAGTGGCCTGGAAAATGAAGAGCGTGTCACTGTAAGGTTAGGTTGAGATTATGCGGGCAGTGGGCAAAAAAGCCCCCTCGTGTTTTTTGATCTCGCCACTTGAGATTCAATTTCACGTGACCCTGCCACTTTGAACTGGCCCACGCCTTCATTAACCAGGTCCACCACTTGCCTTCATTGAAACTTGCCCCTCTTAACACAGAATATCCAGTTTATGGGAATTTACTAAGTTAGGGTGAAATTATGCGGGCAGTGGGCAATTCAGCCCTCTTGTGCTTTCTGATCTTGCCACTTGAGATTCAGTTTCACACGACCCTGCCACTTCAAAATGACCGACGCCTTCACTAACCAAGTCCAACACTCATCCCTGTTGAAATTTACCCCTCTCGACCCGGAGCACTAGGTCTATGGGGATTTAACAAGGGTCAATCAGGGTGTGCTTTGGGTTTGTGGGGCTAAAGCCAGAGTTAATCGGGAAGTGCCTAAAATTTATGGGGATGTGCACCCCATCTAGATTAGGTTTAAATTTTAAACCATACAGGCAGTGGGCAATTCAGCCCTCTTGTGCTTTCTGATCTCGCCACCAGAGATTCAGTTTCACACGATCCTGCCACTTTAAACTGGCCCACGCCTTTACCAACCAGGCCCAACACTTATCCCTGTTGATCAGTCAGGGTGTGCTTGAGGTTTGTACGGCTGAAGCCAGAGTTCCTAGGGTTTGTGGGGGTGTATGCCCCTTTTGGACCTTAGGATTAGGTTTAAATTTTAGGCTAGTGGATATATTTAAACTGGCCGACGCCTTCACCAATCAGACCCAACACTTATTCCTGTTGAAATTACCCCTCTTGACACGGGACACTGTCTATGGGAGTTTAGCAAGGGTCAATCAGGATGTGCTTTGGGTTTGTGGGGCCAAAGCCAGGGTTAATCGGGGAGTGAATAGGGTTTGTGGGGGTGTGTACCCCATCTAAACTTTAGTAGGGTTTGTGGGGGTGTGTACCCCATCTAAACTTTAGTAGGGTTTGTGGGGGTGTGTACCCCATCTAAACTTTAGTAGGGTTTGTGGGGGTGTATACCCCATCTAAACTTTAAGATTAGGTTTAAGTTTTAAGCTAGTGAATATATATGTTTGACTAGGAGATATTAGAATACAGAATTTTAAATGACAGTATATGAACTGCTATGGCGAATGAGCTAGTATAATAAAGCCAGGTTAATCTGGACCATGCCTTTCATTATCAAGGTCCGACACCACTTGGTTCAACGAACCGGGTGTGCACTGGGACACATCATCAGTAATGTAACCTCGGATCATCAGGTGTTTCGGGCCTTTAATCACTAGACACCCTACTCGAGGTGGCCCAACAGTGTCAGGCTCAGACACTGCCTGTATTCCTCCCAGGGACCAATAATGAGAGGCATGTAATTCTAAGGGTAATGATAGTTTTTTTAAAAAAATCACTACCAGGCATCTATATGCCAAGGGTTACATGGAAAATAAAACAATAATATTCTTACCACTAGTTTTGTGTCTTGGGTCAACCATTTTAACTCCAACAAACTGCCTCCAACAACGCTTGACTCCCACCTGGGAGACCAAATCCACTTACTCCCATCACTCCGGTCTCCCGGGGAGGTCTCTGAAAAATGCTATCCGGTTAAAACGTCCCTAGCCCGGGACTCCATCTCCACTTTTATTGTGTCCTAAAACCTGTCTGACCACTCCAACTGCAGACCCTATCTGTTGCTAGGATACCAAGCAGCCTTACTTATTCAACTCTTAAAGGTACACTGTCCATTTGGGTTTAAATATCTAAGCCTTCTTATTGGCCTCCAGTGGCCTGGAAAATGAAGAGCGTGTCACTGTAAGGTTAGGTTGAGATTATGCGGGCAGTGGGCAAAAAAGCCCCCTCGTGTTTTTTGATCTCGCCACTTGAGATTCAATTTCACGTGACCCTGCCACTTTGAACTGGCCCACGCCTTCATTAACCAGGTCCACCACTTGCCTTCATTGAAACTTGCCCCTCTTAACACAGAATATCCAGTTTATGGGAATTTACTAAGTTAGGGTGAAATTATGCGGGCAGTGGGCAATTCAGCCCTCTTGTGCTTTCTGATCTTGCCACTTGAGATTCAGTTTCACACGACCCTGCCACTTCAAAATGACCGACGCCTTCACTAACCAAGTCCAACACTCATCCCTGTTGAAATTTACCCCTCTCGACCCGGAGCACTAGGTCTATGGGGATTTAACAAGGGTCAATCAGGGTGTGCTTTGGGTTTGTGGGGCTAAAGCCAGAGTTAATCGGGAAGTGCCTAAAATTTATGGGGATGTGCACCCCATCTAGATTAGGTTTAAATTTTAAACCATACAGGCAGTGGGCAATTCAGCCCTCTTGTGCTTTCTGATCTCGCCACCAGAGATTCAGTTTCACACGATCCTGCCACTTTAAACTGGCCCACGCCTTTACCAACCAGGCCCAACACTTATCCCTGTTGATCAGTCAGGGTGTGCTTGAGGTTTGTACGGCTGAAGCCAGAGTTCCTAGGGTTTGTGGGGGTGTATGCCCCTTTTGGACCTTAGGATTAGGTTTAAATTTTAGGCTAGTGGATATATTTAAACTGGCCGACGCCTTCACCAATCAGACCCAACACTTATTCCTGTTGAAATTACCCCTCTTGACACGGGACACTGTCTATGGGAGTTTAGCAAGGGTCAATCAGGATGTGCTTTGGGTTTGTGGGGCCAAAGCCAGGGTTAATCGGGGAGTGAATAGGGTTTGTGGGGGTGTGTACCCCATCTAAACTTTAGTAGGGTTTGTGGGGGTGTGTACCCCATCTAAACTTTAGTAGGGTTTGTGGGGGTGTGTACCCCATCTAAACTTTAGTAGGGTTTGTGGGGGTGTATACCCCATCTAAACTTTAAGATTAGGTTTAAGTTTTAAGCTAGTGAATATATATGTTTGACTAGGAGATATTAGAATACAGAATTTTAAATGACAGTATATGAACTGCTATGGCGAATGAGCTAGTATAATAAAGCCAGGTTAATCTGGACCATGCCTTTCATTATCAAGGTCCGACACCACTTGGTTCAACGAACCGGGTGTGCACTGGGACACATCATCAGTAATGTAACCTCGGATCATCAGGTGTTTCGGGCCTTTAATCACTAGACACCCTACTCGAGGTGGCCCAACAGTGTCAGGCTCAGACACTGCCTGTATTCCTCCCAGGGACCAATAATGAGAGGCATGTAATTCTAAGGGTAATGATAGTTTTTTTAAAAAAATCACTACCAGGCATCTATATGCCAAGGGTTACATGGAAAATAAAACAATAATATTCTTACCACTAGTTTTGTGTCTTGGGTCAACCATTTTAACTCCAACAAACTGCCTCCAACAACGCTTGACTCCCACCTGGGAGACCAAATCCACTTACTCCCATCACTCCGGTCTCCCGGGGAGGTCTCTGAAAAATGCTATCCGGTTAAAACGTCCCTAGCCCGGGACTCCATCTCCACTTTTATTGTGTCCTAAAACCTGTCTGACCACTCCAACTGCAGACCCTATCTGTTGCTAGGATACCAAGCAGCCTTACTTATTCAACTCTTAAAGGTACACTGTCCATTTGGGTTTAAATATCTAAGCCTTCTTATTGGCCTCCAGTGGCCTGGAAAATGAAGAGCGTGTCACTGTAAGGTTAGGTTGAGATTATGCGGGCAGTGGGCAAAAAAGCCCCCTCGTGTTTTTTGATCTCGCCACTTGAGATTCAATTTCACGTGACCCTGCCACTTTGAACTGGCCCACGCCTTCATTAACCAGGTCCACCACTTGCCTTCATTGAAACTTGCCCCTCTTAACACAGAATATCCAGTTTATGGGAATTTACTAAGTTAGGGTGAAATTATGCGGGCAGTGGGCAATTCAGCCCTCTTGTGCTTTCTGATCTTGCCACTTGAGATTCAGTTTCACACGACCCTGCCACTTCAAAATGACCGACGCCTTCACTAACCAAGTCCAACACTCATCCCTGTTGAAATTTACCCCTCTCGACCCGGAGCACTAGGTCTATGGGGATTTAACAAGGGTCAATCAGGGTGTGCTTTGGGTTTGTGGGGCTAAAGCCAGAGTTAATCGGGAAGTGCCTAAAATTTATGGGGATGTGCACCCCATCTAGATTAGGTTTAAATTTTAAACCATACAGGCAGTGGGCAATTCAGCCCTCTTGTGCTTTCTGATCTCGCCACCAGAGATTCAGTTTCACACGATCCTGCCACTTTAAACTGGCCCACGCCTTTACCAACCAGGCCCAACACTTATCCCTGTTGATCAGTCAGGGTGTGCTTGAGGTTTGTACGGCTGAAGCCAGAGTTCCTAGGGTTTGTGGGGGTGTATGCCCCTTTTGGACCTTAGGATTAGGTTTAAATTTTAGGCTAGTGGATATATTTAAACTGGCCGACGCCTTCACCAATCAGACCCAACACTTATTCCTGTTGAAATTACCCCTCTTGACACGGGACACTGTCTATGGGAGTTTAGCAAGGGTCAATCAGGATGTGCTTTGGGTTTGTGGGGCCAAAGCCAGGGTTAATCGGGGAGTGAATAGGGTTTGTGGGGGTGTGTACCCCATCTAAACTTTAGTAGGGTTTGTGGGGGTGTGTACCCCATCTAAACTTTAGTAGGGTTTGTGGGGGTGTGTACCCCATCTAAACTTTAGTAGGGTTTGTGGGGGTGTATACCCCATCTAAACTTTAAGATTAGGTTTAAGTTTTAAGCTAGTGAATATATATGTTTGACTAGGAGATATTAGAATACAGAATTTTAAATGACAGTATATGAACTGCTATGGCGAATGAGCTAGTATAATAAAGCCAGGTTAATCTGGACCATGCCTTTCATTATCAAGGTCCGACACCACTTGGTTCAACGAACCGGGTGTGCACTGGGACACATCATCAGTAATGTAACCTCGGATCATCAGGTGTTTCGGGCCTTTAATCACTAGACACCCTACTCGAGGTGGCCCAACAGTGTCAGGCTCAGACACTGCCTGTATTCCTCCCAGGGACCAATAATGAGAGGCATGTAATTCTAAGGGTAATGATAGTTTTTTTAAAAAAATCACTACCAGGCATCTATATGCCAAGGGTTACATGGAAAATAAAACAATAATATTCTTACCACTAGTTTTGTGTCTTGGGTCAACCATTTTAACTCCAACAAACTGCCTCCAACAACGCTTGACTCCCACCTGGGAGACCAAATCCACTTACTCCCATCACTCCGGTCTCCCGGGGAGGTCTCTGAAAAATGCTATCCGGTTAAAACGTCCCTAGCCCGGGACTCCATCTCCACTTTTATTGTGTCCTAAAACCTGTCTGACCACTCCAACTGCAGACCCTATCTGTTGCTAGGATACCAAGCAGCCTTACTTATTCAACTCTTAAAGGTACACTGTCCATTTGGGTTTAAATATCTAAGCCTTCTTATTGGCCTCCAGTGGCCTGGAAAATGAAGAGCGTGTCACTGTAAGGTTAGGTTGAGATTATGCGGGCAGTGGGCAAAAAAGCCCCCTCGTGTTTTTTGATCTCGCCACTTGAGATTCAATTTCACGTGACCCTGCCACTTTGAACTGGCCCACGCCTTCATTAACCAGGTCCACCACTTGCCTTCATTGAAACTTGCCCCTCTTAACACAGAATATCCAGTTTATGGGAATTTACTAAGTTAGGGTGAAATTATGCGGGCAGTGGGCAATTCAGCCCTCTTGTGCTTTCTGATCTTGCCACTTGAGATTCAGTTTCACACGACCCTGCCACTTCAAAATGACCGACGCCTTCACTAACCAAGTCCAACACTCATCCCTGTTGAAATTTACCCCTCTCGACCCGGAGCACTAGGTCTATGGGGATTTAACAAGGGTCAATCAGGGTGTGCTTTGGGTTTGTGGGGCTAAAGCCAGAGTTAATCGGGAAGTGCCTAAAATTTATGGGGATGTGCACCCCATCTAGATTAGGTTTAAATTTTAAACCATACAGGCAGTGGGCAATTCAGCCCTCTTGTGCTTTCTGATCTCGCCACCAGAGATTCAGTTTCACACGATCCTGCCACTTTAAACTGGCCCACGCCTTTACCAACCAGGCCCAACACTTATCCCTGTTGATCAGTCAGGGTGTGCTTGAGGTTTGTACGGCTGAAGCCAGAGTTCCTAGGGTTTGTGGGGGTGTATGCCCCTTTTGGACCTTAGGATTAGGTTTAAATTTTAGGCTAGTGGATATATTTAAACTGGCCGACGCCTTCACCAATCAGACCCAACACTTATTCCTGTTGAAATTACCCCTCTTGACACGGGACACTGTCTATGGGAGTTTAGCAAGGGTCAATCAGGATGTGCTTTGGGTTTGTGGGGCCAAAGCCAGGGTTAATCGGGGAGTGAATAGGGTTTGTGGGGGTGTGTACCCCATCTAAACTTTAGTAGGGTTTGTGGGGGTGTGTACCCCATCTAAACTTTAGTAGGGTTTGTGGGGGTGTGTACCCCATCTAAACTTTAGTAGGGTTTGTGGGGGTGTATACCCCATCTAAACTTTAAGATTAGGTTTAAGTTTTAAGCTAGTGAATATATATGTTTGACTAGGAGATATTAGAATACAGAATTTTAAATGACAGTATATGAACTGCTATGGCGAATGAGCTAGTATAATAAAGCCAGGTTAATCTGGACCATGCCTTTCATTATCAAGGTCCGACACCACTTGGTTCAACGAACCGGGTGTGCACTGGGACACATCATCAGTAATGTAACCTCGGATCATCAGGTGTTTCGGGCCTTTAATCACTAGACACCCTACTCGAGGTGGCCCAACAGTGTCAGGCTCAGACACTGCCTGTATTCCTCCCAGGGACCAATAATGAGAGGCATGTAATTCTAAGGGTAATGATAGTTTTTTTAAAAAAATCACTACCAGGCATCTATATGCCAAGGGTTACATGGAAAATAAAACAATAATATTCTTACCACTAGTTTTGTGTCTTGGGTCA
The DNA here is from genome assembly GCF_048418815.1 of Hemitrygon akajei. Lineage (NCBI taxonomy): Eukaryota > Metazoa > Chordata > Chondrichthyes > Myliobatiformes > Dasyatidae > Hemitrygon > Hemitrygon akajei. The sequence goes on along the minus strand of NC_133125.1, from coordinate 39,931 downwards.
ACCATTTTAACTCCAACAAACTGCCTCCAACAACGCTTGACTCCCACCTGGGAGACCAAATCCACTTACTCCCATCACTCCGGTCTCCCGGGGAGGTCTCTGAAAAATGCTATCCGGTTAAAACGTCCCTAGCCCGGGACTCCATCTCCACTTTTATTGTGTCCTAAAACCTGTCTGACCACTCCAACTGCAGACCCTATCTGTTGCTAGGATACCAAGCAGCCTTACTTATTCAACTCTTAAAGGTACACTGTCCATTTGGGTTTAAATATCTAAGCCTTCTTATTGGCCTCCAGTGGCCTGGAAAATGAAGAGCGTGTCACTGTAAGGTTAGGTTGAGATTATGCGGGCAGTGGGCAAAAAAGCCCCCTCGTGTTTTTTGATCTCGCCACTTGAGATTCAATTTCACGTGACCCTGCCACTTTGAACTGGCCCACGCCTTCATTAACCAGGTCCACCACTTGCCTTCATTGAAACTTGCCCCTCTTAACACAGAATATCCAGTTTATGGGAATTTACTAAGTTAGGGTGAAATTATGCGGGCAGTGGGCAATTCAGCCCTCTTGTGCTTTCTGATCTTGCCACTTGAGATTCAGTTTCACACGACCCTGCCACTTCAAAATGACCGACGCCTTCACTAACCAAGTCCAACACTCATCCCTGTTGAAATTTACCCCTCTCGACCCGGAGCACTAGGTCTATGGGGATTTAACAAGGGTCAATCAGGGTGTGCTTTGGGTTTGTGGGGCTAAAGCCAGAGTTAATCGGGAAGTGCCTAAAATTTATGGGGATGTGCACCCCATCTAGATTAGGTTTAAATTTTAAACCATACAGGCAGTGGGCAATTCAGCCCTCTTGTGCTTTCTGATCTCGCCACCAGAGATTCAGTTTCACACGATCCTGCCACTTTAAACTGGCCCACGCCTTTACCAACCAGGCCCAACACTTATCCCTGTTGATCAGTCAGGGTGTGCTTGAGGTTTGTACGGCTGAAGCCAGAGTTCCTAGGGTTTGTGGGGGTGTATGCCCCTTTTGGACCTTAGGATTAGGTTTAAATTTTAGGCTAGTGGATATATTTAAACTGGCCGACGCCTTCACCAATCAGACCCAACACTTATTCCTGTTGAAATTACCCCTCTTGACACGGGACACTGTCTATGGGAGTTTAGCAAGGGTCAATCAGGATGTGCTTTGGGTTTGTGGGGCCAAAGCCAGGGTTAATCGGGGAGTGAATAGGGTTTGTGGGGGTGTGTACCCCATCTAAACTTTAGTAGGGTTTGTGGGGGTGTGTACCCCATCTAAACTTTAGTAGGGTTTGTGGGGGTGTGTACCCCATCTAAACTTTAGTAGGGTTTGTGGGGGTGTATACCCCATCTAAACTTTAAGATTAGGTTTAAGTTTTAAGCTAGTGAATATATATGTTTGACTAGGAGATATTAGAATACAGAATTTTAAATGACAGTATATGAACTGCTATGGCGAATGAGCTAGTATAATAAAGCCAGGTTAATCTGGACCATGCCTTTCATTATCAAGGTCCGACACCACTTGGTTCAACGAACCGGGTGTGCACTGGGACACATCATCAGTAATGTAACCTCGGATCATCAGGTGTTTCGGGCCTTTAATCACTAGACACCCTACTCGAGGTGGCCCAACAGTGTCAGGCTCAGACACTGCCTGTATTCCTCCCAGGGACCAATAATGAGAGGCATGTAATTCTAAGGGTAATGATAGTTTTTTTAAAAAAATCACTACCAGGCATCTATATGCCAAGGGTTACATGGAAAATAAAACAATAATATTCTTACCACTAGTTTTGTGTCTTGGGTCAACCATTTTAACTCCAACAAACTGCCTCCAACAACGCTTGACTCCCACCTGGGAGACCAAATCCACTTACTCCCATCACTCCGGTCTCCCGGGGAGGTCTCTGAAAAATGCTATCCGGTTAAAACGTCCCTAGCCCGGGACTCCATCTCCACTTTTATTGTGTCCTAAAACCTGTCTGACCACTCCAACTGCAGACCCTATCTGTTGCTAGGATACCAAGCAGCCTTACTTATTCAACTCTTAAAGGTACACTGTCCATTTGGGTTTAAATATCTAAGCCTTCTTATTGGCCTCCAGTGGCCTGGAAAATGAAGAGCGTGTCACTGTAAGGTTAGGTTGAGATTATGCGGGCAGTGGGCAAAAAAGCCCCCTCGTGTTTTTTGATCTCGCCACTTGAGATTCAATTTCACGTGACCCTGCCACTTTGAACTGGCCCACGCCTTCATTAACCAGGTCCACCACTTGCCTTCATTGAAACTTGCCCCTCTTAACACAGAATATCCAGTTTATGGGAATTTACTAAGTTAGGGTGAAATTATGCGGGCAGTGGGCAATTCAGCCCTCTTGTGCTTTCTGATCTTGCCACTTGAGATTCAGTTTCACACGACCCTGCCACTTCAAAATGACCGACGCCTTCACTAACCAAGTCCAACACTCATCCCTGTTGAAATTTACCCCTCTCGACCCGGAGCACTAGGTCTATGGGGATTTAACAAGGGTCAATCAGGGTGTGCTTTGGGTTTGTGGGGCTAAAGCCAGAGTTAATCGGGAAGTGCCTAAAATTTATGGGGATGTGCACCCCATCTAGATTAGGTTTAAATTTTAAACCATACAGGCAGTGGGCAATTCAGCCCTCTTGTGCTTTCTGATCTCGCCACCAGAGATTCAGTTTCACACGATCCTGCCACTTTAAACTGGCCCACGCCTTTACCAACCAGGCCCAACACTTATCCCTGTTGATCAGTCAGGGTGTGCTTGAGGTTTGTACGGCTGAAGCCAGAGTTCCTAGGGTTTGTGGGGGTGTATGCCCCTTTTGGACCTTAGGATTAGGTTTAAATTTTAGGCTAGTGGATATATTTAAACTGGCCGACGCCTTCACCAATCAGACCCAACACTTATTCCTGTTGAAATTACCCCTCTTGACACGGGACACTGTCTATGGGAGTTTAGCAAGGGTCAATCAGGATGTGCTTTGGGTTTGTGGGGCCAAAGCCAGGGTTAATCGGGGAGTGAATAGGGTTTGTGGGGGTGTGTACCCCATCTAAACTTTAGTAGGGTTTGTGGGGGTGTGTACCCCATCTAAACTTTAGTAGGGTTTGTGGGGGTGTGTACCCCATCTAAACTTTAGTAGGGTTTGTGGGGGTGTATACCCCATCTAAACTTTAAGATTAGGTTTAAGTTTTAAGCTAGTGAATATATATGTTTGACTAGGAGATATTAGAATACAGAATTTTAAATGACAGTATATGAACTGCTATGGCGAATGAGCTAGTATAATAAAGCCAGGTTAATCTGGACCATGCCTTTCATTATCAAGGTCCGACACCACTTGGTTCAACGAACCGGGTGTGCACTGGGACACATCATCAGTAATGTAACCTCGGATCATCAGGTGTTTCGGGCCTTTAATCACTAGACACCCTACTCGAGGTGGCCCAACAGTGTCAGGCTCAGACACTGCCTGTATTCCTCCCAGGGACCAATAATGAGAGGCATGTAATTCTAAGGGTAATGATAGTTTTTTTAAAAAAATCACTACCAGGCATCTATATGCCAAGGGTTACATGGAAAATAAAACAATAATATTCTTACCACTAGTTTTGTGTCTTGGGTCAACCATTTTAACTCCAACAAACTGCCTCCAACAACGCTTGACTCCCACCTGGGAGACCAAATCCACTTACTCCCATCACTCCGGTCTCCCGGGGAGGTCTCTGAAAAATGCTATCCGGTTAAAACGTCCCTAGCCCGGGACTCCATCTCCACTTTTATTGTGTCCTAAAACCTGTCTGACCACTCCAACTGCAGACCCTATCTGTTGCTAGGATACCAAGCAGCCTTACTTATTCAACTCTTAAAGGTACACTGTCCATTTGGGTTTAAATATCTAAGCCTTCTTATTGGCCTCCAGTGGCCTGGAAAATGAAGAGCGTGTCACTGTAAGGTTAGGTTGAGATTATGCGGGCAGTGGGCAAAAAAGCCCCCTCGTGTTTTTTGATCTCGCCACTTGAGATTCAATTTCACGTGACCCTGCCACTTTGAACTGGCCCACGCCTTCATTAACCAGGTCCACCACTTGCCTTCATTGAAACTTGCCCCTCTTAACACAGAATATCCAGTTTATGGGAATTTACTAAGTTAGGGTGAAATTATGCGGGCAGTGGGCAATTCAGCCCTCTTGTGCTTTCTGATCTTGCCACTTGAGATTCAGTTTCACACGACCCTGCCACTTCAAAATGACCGACGCCTTCACTAACCAAGTCCAACACTCATCCCTGTTGAAATTTACCCCTCTCGACCCGGAGCACTAGGTCTATGGGGATTTAACAAGGGTCAATCAGGGTGTGCTTTGGGTTTGTGGGGCTAAAGCCAGAGTTAATCGGGAAGTGCCTAAAATTTATGGGGATGTGCACCCCATCTAGATTAGGTTTAAATTTTAAACCATACAGGCAGTGGGCAATTCAGCCCTCTTGTGCTTTCTGATCTCGCCACCAGAGATTCAGTTTCACACGATCCTGCCACTTTAAACTGGCCCACGCCTTTACCAACCAGGCCCAACACTTATCCCTGTTGATCAGTCAGGGTGTGCTTGAGGTTTGTACGGCTGAAGCCAGAGTTCCTAGGGTTTGTGGGGGTGTATGCCCCTTTTGGACCTTAGGATTAGGTTTAAATTTTAGGCTAGTGGATATATTTAAACTGGCCGACGCCTTCACCAATCAGACCCAACACTTATTCCTGTTGAAATTACCCCTCTTGACACGGGACACTGTCTATGGGAGTTTAGCAAGGGTCAATCAGGATGTGCTTTGGGTTTGTGGGGCCAAAGCCAGGGTTAATCGGGGAGTGAATAGGGTTTGTGGGGGTGTGTACCCCATCTAAACTTTAGTAGGGTTTGTGGGGGTGTGTACCCCATCTAAACTTTAGTAGGGTTTGTGGGGGTGTGTACCCCATCTAAACTTTAGTAGGGTTTGTGGGGGTGTATACCCCATCTAAACTTTAAGATTAGGTTTAAGTTTTAAGCTAGTGAATATATATGTTTGACTAGGAGATATTAGAATACAGAATTTTAAATGACAGTATATGAACTGCTATGGCGAATGAGCTAGTATAATAAAGCCAGGTTAATCTGGACCATGCCTTTCATTATCAAGGTCCGACACCACTTGGTTCAACGAACCGGGTGTGCACTGGGACACATCATCAGTAATGTAACCTCGGATCATCAGGTGTTTCGGGCCTTTAATCACTAGACACCCTACTCGAGGTGGCCCAACAGTGTCAGGCTCAGACACTGCCTGTATTCCTCCCAGGGACCAATAATGAGAGGCATGTAATTCTAAGGGTAATGATAGTTTTTTTAAAAAAATCACTACCAGGCATCTATATGCCAAGGGTTACATGGAAAATAAAACAATAATATTCTTACCACTAGTTTTGTGTCTTGGGTCAACCATTTTAACTCCAACAAACTGCCTCCAACAACGCTTGACTCCCACCTGGGAGACCAAATCCACTTACTCCCATCACTCCGGTCTCCCGGGGAGGTCTCTGAAAAATGCTATCCGGTTAAAACGTCCCTAGCCCGGGACTCCATCTCCACTTTTATTGTGTCCTAAAACCTGTCTGACCACTCCAACTGCAGACCCTATCTGTTGCTAGGATACCAAGCAGCCTTACTTATTCAACTCTTAAAGGTACACTGTCCATTTGGGTTTAAATATCTAAGCCTTCTTATTGGCCTCCAGTGGCCTGGAAAATGAAGAGCGTGTCACTGTAAGGTTAGGTTGAGATTATGCGGGCAGTGGGCAAAAAAGCCCCCTCGTGTTTTTTGATCTCGCCACTTGAGATTCAATTTCACGTGACCCTGCCACTTTGAACTGGCCCACGCCTTCATTAACCAGGTCCACCACTTGCCTTCATTGAAACTTGCCCCTCTTAACACAGAATATCCAGTTTATGGGAATTTACTAAGTTAGGGTGAAATTATGCGGGCAGTGGGCAATTCAGCCCTCTTGTGCTTTCTGATCTTGCCACTTGAGATTCAGTTTCACACGACCCTGCCACTTCAAAATGACCGACGCCTTCACTAACCAAGTCCAACACTCATCCCTGTTGAAATTTACCCCTCTCGACCCGGAGCACTAGGTCTATGGGGATTTAACAAGGGTCAATCAGGGTGTGCTTTGGGTTTGTGGGGCTAAAGCCAGAGTTAATCGGGAAGTGCCTAAAATTTATGGGGATGTGCACCCCATCTAGATTAGGTTTAAATTTTAAACCATACAGGCAGTGGGCAATTCAGCCCTCTTGTGCTTTCTGATCTCGCCACCAGAGATTCAGTTTCACACGATCCTGCCACTTTAAACTGGCCCACGCCTTTACCAACCAGGCCCAACACTTATCCCTGTTGATCAGTCAGGGTGTGCTTGAGGTTTGTACGGCTGAAGCCAGAGTTCCTAGGGTTTGTGGGGGTGTATGCCCCTTTTGGACCTTAGGATTAGGTTTAAATTTTAGGCTAGTGGATATATTTAAACTGGCCGACGCCTTCACCAATCAGACCCAACACTTATTCCTGTTGAAATTACCCCTCTTGACACGGGACACTGTCTATGGGAGTTTAGCAAGGGTCAATCAGGATGTGCTTTGGGTTTGTGGGGCCAAAGCCAGGGTTAATCGGGGAGTGAATAGGGTTTGTGGGGGTGTGTACCCCATCTAAACTTTAGTAGGGTTTGTGGGGGTGTGTACCCCATCTAAACTTTAGTAGGGTTTGTGGGGGTGTGTACCCCATCTAAACTTTAGTAGGGTTTGTGGGGGTGTATACCCCATCTAAACTTTAAGATTAGGTTTAAGTTTTAAGCTAGTGAATATATATGTTTGACTAGGAGATATTAGAATACAGAATTTTAAATGACAGTATATGAACTGCTATGGCGAATGAGCTAGTATAATAAAGCCAGGTTAATCTGGACCATGCCTTTCATTATCAAGGTCCGACACCACTTGGTTCAACGAACCGGGTGTGCACTGGGACACATCATCAGTAATGTAACCTCGGATCATCAGGTGTTTCGGGCCTTTAATCACTAGACACCCTACTCGAGGTGGCCCAACAGTGTCAGGCTCAGACACTGCCTGTATTCCTCCCAGGGACCAATAATGAGAGGCATGTAATTCTAAGGGTAATGATAGTTTTTTTAAAAAAATCACTACCAGGCATCTATATGCCAAGGGTTACATGGAAAATAAAACAATAATATTCTTACCACTAGTTTTGTGTCTTGGGTCAACCATTTTAACTCCAACAAACTGCCTCCAACAACGCTTGACTCCCACCTGGGAGACCAAATCCACTTACTCCCATCACTCCGGTCTCCCGGGGAGGTCTCTGAAAAATGCTATCCGGTTAAAACGTCCCTAGCCCGGGACTCCATCTCCACTTTTATTGTGTCCTAAAACCTGTCTGACCACTCCAACTGCAGACCCTATCTGTTGCTAGGATACCAAGCAGCCTTACTTATTCAACTCTTAAAGGTACACTGTCCATTTGGGTTTAAATATCTAAGCCTTCTTATTGGCCTCCAGTGGCCTGGAAAATGAAGAGCGTGTCACTGTAAGGTTAGGTTGAGATTATGCGGGCAGTGGGCAAAAAAGCCCCCTCGTGTTTTTTGATCTCGCCACTTGAGATTCAATTTCACGTGACCCTGCCACTTTGAACTGGCCCACGCCTTCATTAACCAGGTCCACCACTTGCCTTCATTGAAACTTGCCCCTCTTAACACAGAATATCCAGTTTATGGGAATTTACTAAGTTAGGGTGAAATTATGCGGGCAGTGGGCAATTCAGCCCTCTTGTGCTTTCTGATCTTGCCACTTGAGATTCAGTTTCACACGACCCTGCCACTTCAAAATGACCGACGCCTTCACTAACCAAGTCCAACACTCATCCCTGTTGAAATTTACCCCTCTCGACCCGGAGCACTAGGTCTATGGGGATTTAACAAGGGTCAATCAGGGTGTGCTTTGGGTTTGTGGGGCTAAAGCCAGAGTTAATCGGGAAGTGCCTAAAATTTATGGGGATGTGCACCCCATCTAGATTAGGTTTAAATTTTAAACCATACAGGCAGTGGGCAATTCAGCCCTCTTGTGCTTTCTGATCTCGCCACCAGAGATTCAGTTTCACACGATCCTGCCACTTTAAACTGGCCCACGCCTTTACCAACCAGGCCCAACACTTATCCCTGTTGATCAGTCAGGGTGTGCTTGAGGTTTGTACGGCTGAAGCCAGAGTTCCTAGGGTTTGTGGGGGTGTATGCCCCTTTTGGACCTTAGGATTAGGTTTAAATTTTAGGCTAGTGGATATATTTAAACTGGCCGACGCCTTCACCAATCAGACCCAACACTTATTCCTGTTGAAATTACCCCTCTTGACACGGGACACTGTCTATGGGAGTTTAGCAAGGGTCAATCAGGATGTGCTTTGGGTTTGTGGGGCCAAAGCCAGGGTTAATCGGGGAGTGAATAGGGTTTGTGGGGGTGTGTACCCCATCTAAACTTTAGTAGGGTTTGTGGGGGTGTGTACCCCATCTAAACTTTAGTAGGGTTTGTGGGGGTGTGTACCCCATCTAAACTTTAGTAGGGTTTGTGGGGGTGTATACCCCATCTAAACTTTAAGATTAGGTTTAAGTTTTAAGCTAGTGAATATATATGTTTGACTAGGAGATATTAGAATACAGAATTTTAAATGACAGTATATGAACTGCTATGGCGAATGAGCTAGTATAATAAAGCCAGGTTAATCTGGACCATGCCTTTCATTATCAAGGTCCGACACCACTTGGTTCAACGAACCGGGTGTGCACTGGGACACATCATCAGTAATGTAACCTCGGATCATCAGGTGTTTCGGGCCTTTAATCACTAGACACCCTACTCGAGGTGGCCCAACAGTGTCAGGCTCAGACACTGCCTGTATTCCTCCCAGGGACCAATAATGAGAGGCATGTAATTCTAAGGGTAATGATAGTTTTTTTAAAAAAATCACTACCAGGCATCTATATGCCAAGGGTTACATGGAAAATAAAACAATAATATTCTTACCACTAGTTTTGTGTCTTGGGTCAACCATTTTAACTCCAACAAACTGCCTCCAACAACGCTTGACTCCCACCTGGGAGACCAAATCCACTTACTCCCATCACTCCGGTCTCCCGGGGAGGTCTCTGAAAAATGCTATCCGGTTAAAACGTCCCTAGCCCGGGACTCCATCTCCACTTTTATTGTGTCCTAAAACCTGTCTGACCACTCCAACTGCAGACCCTATCTGTTGCTAGGATACCAAGCAGCCTTACTTATTCAACTCTTAAAGGTACACTGTCCATTTGGGTTTAAATATCTAAGCCTTCTTATTGGCCTCCAGTGGCCTGGAAAATGAAGAGCGTGTCACTGTAAGGTTAGGTTGAGATTATGCGGGCAGTGGGCAAAAAAGCCCCCTCGTGTTTTTTGATCTCGCCACTTGAGATTCAATTTCACGTGACCCTGCCACTTTGAACTGGCCCACGCCTTCATTAACCAGGTCCACCACTTGCCTTCATTGAAACTTGCCCCTCTTAACACAGAATATCCAGTTTATGGGAATTTACTAAGTTAGGGTGAAATTATGCGGGCAGTGGGCAATTCAGCCCTCTTGTGCTTTCTGATCTTGCCACTTGAGATTCAGTTTCACACGACCCTGCCACTTCAAAATGACCGACGCCTTCACTAACCAAGTCCAACACTCATCCCTGTTGAAATTTACCCCTCTCGACCCGGAGCACTAGGTCTATGGGGATTTAACAAGGGTCAATCAGGGTGTGCTTTGGGTTTGTGGGGCTAAAGCCAGAGTTAATCGGGAAGTGCCTAAAATTTATGGGGATGTGCACCCCATCTAGATTAGGTTTAAATTTTAAACCATACAGGCAGTGGGCAATTCAGCCCTCTTGTGCTTTCTGATCTCGCCACCAGAGATTCAGTTTCACACGATCCTGCCACTTTAAACTGGCCCACGCCTTTACCAACCAGGCCCAACACTTATCCCTGTTGATCAGTCAGGGTGTGCTTGAGGTTTGTACGGCTGAAGCCAGAGTTCCTAGGGTTTGTGGGGGTGTATGCCCCTTTTGGACCTTAGGATTAGGTTTAAATTTTAGGCTAGTGGATATATTTAAACTGGCCGACGCCTTCACCAATCAGACCCAACACTTATTCCTGTTGAAATTACCCCTCTTGACACGGGACACTGTCTATGGGAGTTTAGCAAGGGTCAATCAGGATGTGCTTTGGGTTTGTGGGGCCAAAGCCAGGGTTAATCGGGGAGTGAATAGGGTTTGTGGGGGTGTGTACCCCATCTAAACTTTAGTAGGGTTTGTGGGGGTGTGTACCCCATCTAAACTTTAGTAGGGTTTGTGGGGGTGTGTACCCCATCTAAACTTTAGTAGGGTTTGTGGGGGTGTATACCCCATCTAAACTTTAAGATTAGGTTTAAGTTTTAAGCTAGTGAATATATATGTTTGACTAGGAGATATTAGAATACAGAATTTTAAATGACAGTATATGAACTGCTATGGCGAATGAGCTAGTATAATAAAGCCAGGTTAATCTGGACCATGCCTTTCATTATCAAGGTCCGACACCACTTGGTTCAACGAACCGGGTGTGCACTGGGACACATCATCAGTAATGTAACCTCGGATCATCAGGTGTTTCGGGCCTTTAATCACTAGACACCCTACTCGAGGTGGCCCAACAGTGTCAGGCTCAGACACTGCCTGTATTCCTCCCAGGGACCAATAATGAGAGGCATGTAATTCTAAGGGTAATGATAGTTTTTTTAAAAAAATCACTACCAGGCATCTATATGCCAAGGGTTACATGGAAAATAAAACAATAATATTCTTACCACTAGTTTTGTGTCTTGGGTCAACCATTTTAACTCCAACAAACTGCCTCCAACAACGCTTGACTCCCACCTGGGAGACCAAATCCACTTACTCCCATCACTCCGGTCTCCCGGGGAGGTCTCTGAAAAATGCTATCCGGTTAAAACGTCCCTAGCCCGGGACTCCATCTCCACTTTTATTGTGTCCTAAAACCTGTCTGACCACTCCAACTGCAGACCCTATCTGTTGCTAGGATACCAAGCAGCCTTACTTATTCAACTCTTAAAGGTACACTGTCCATTTGGGTTTAAATATCTAAGCCTTCTTATTGGCCTCCAGTGGCCTGGAAAATGAAGAGCGTGTCACTGTAAGGTTAGGTTGAGATTATGCGGGCAGTGGGCAAAAAAGCCCCCTCGTGTTTTTTGATCTCGCCACTTGAGATTCAATTTCACGTGACCCTGCCACTTTGAACTGGCCCACGCCTTCATTAACCAGGTCCACCACTTGCCTTCATTGAAACTTGCCCCTCTTAACACAGAATATCCAGTTTATGGGAATTTACTAAGTTAGGGTGAAATTATGCGGGCAGTGGGCAATTCAGCCCTCTTGTGCTTTCTGATCTTGCCACTTGAGATTCAGTTTCACACGACCCTGCCACTTCAAAATGACCGACGCCTTCACTAACCAAGTCCAACACTCATCCCTGTTGAAATTTACCCCTCTCGACCCGGAGCACTAGGTCTATGGGGATTTAACAAGGGTCAATCAGGGTGTGCTTTGGGTTTGTGGGGCTAAAGCCAGAGTTAATCGGGAAGTGCCTAAAATTTATGGGGATGTGCACCCCATCTAGATTAGGTTTAAATTTTAAACCATACAGGCAGTGGGCAATTCAGCCCTCTTGTGCTTTCTGATCTCGCCACCAGAGATTCAGTTTCACACGATCCTGCCACTTTAAACTGGCCCACGCCTTTACCAACCAGGCCCAACACTTATCCCTGTTGATCAGTCAGGGTGTGCTTGAGGTTTGTACGGCTGAAGCCAGAGTTCCTAGGGTTTGTGGGGGTGTATGCCCCTTTTGGACCTTAGGATTAGGTTTAAATTTTAGGCTAGTGGATATATTTAAACTGGCCGACGCCTTCACCAATCAGACCCAACACTTATTCCTGTTGAAATTACCCCTCTTGACACGGGACACTGTCTATGGGAGTTTAGCAAGGGTCAATCAGGATGTGCTTTGGGTTTGTGGGGCCAAAGCCAGGGTTAATCGGGGAGTGAATAGGGTTTGTGGGGGTGTGTACCCCATCTAAACTTTAGTAGGGTTTGTGGGGGTGTGTACCCCATCTAAACTTTAGTAGGGTTTGTGGGGGTGTGTACCCCATCTAAACTTTAGTAGGGTTTGTGGGGGTGTATACCCCATCTAAACTTTAAGATTAGGTTTAAGTTTTAAGCTAGTGAATATATATGTTTGACTAGGAGATATTAGAATACAGAATTTTAAATGACAGTATATGAACTGCTATGGCGAATGAGCTAGTATAATAAAGCCAGGTTAATCTGGACCATGCCTTTCATTATCAAGGTCCGACACCACTTGGTTCAACGAACCGGGTGTGCACTGGGACACATCATCAGTAATGTAACCTCGGATCATCAGGTGTTTCGGGCCTTTAATCACTAGACACCCTACTCGAGGTGGCCCAACAGTGTCAGGCTCAGACACTGCCTGTATTCCTCCCAGGGACCAATAATGAGAGGCATGTAATTCTAAGGGTAATGATAGTTTTTTTAAAAAAATCACTACCAGGCATCTATATGCCAAGGGTTACATGGAAAATAAAACAATAATATTCTTACCACTAGTTTTGTGTCTTGGGTCAACCATTTTAACTCCAACAAACTGCCTCCAACAACGCTTGACTCCCACCTGGGAGACCAAATCCACTTACTCCCATCACTCCGGTCTCCCGGGGAGGTCTCTGAAAAATGCTATCCGGTTAAAACGTCCCTAGCCCGGGACTCCATCTCCACTTTTATTGTGTCCTAAAACCTGTCTGACCACTCCAACTGCAGACCCTATCTGTTGCTAGGATACCAAGCAGCCTTACTTATTCAACTCTTAAAGGTACACTGTCCATTTGGGTTTAAATATCTAAGCCTTCTTATTGGCCTCCAGTGGCCTGGAAAATGAAGAGCGTGTCACTGTAAGGTTAGGTTGAGATTATGCGGGCAGTGGGCAAAAAAGCCCCCTCGTGTTTTTTGATCTCGCCACTTGAGATTCAATTTCACGTGACCCTGCCACTTTGAACTGGCCCACGCCTTCATTAACCAGGTCCACCACTTGCCTTCATTGAAACTTGCCCCTCTTAACACAGAATATCCAGTTTATGGGAATTTACTAAGTTAGGGTGAAATTATGCGGGCAGTGGGCAATTCAGCCCTCTTGTGCTTTCTGATCTTGCCACTTGAGATTCAGTTTCACACGACCCTGCCACTTCAAAATGACCGACGCCTTCACTAACCAAGTCCAACACTCATCCCTGTTGAAATTTACCCCTCTCGACCCGGAGCACTAGGTCTATGGGGATTTAACAAGGGTCAATCAGGGTGTGCTTTGGGTTTGTGGGGCTAAAGCCAGAGTTAATCGGGAAGTGCCTAAAATTTATGGGGATGTGCACCCCATCTAGATTAGGTTTAAATTTTAAACCATACAGGCAGTGGGCAATTCAGCCCTCTTGTGCTTTCTGATCTCGCCACCAGAGATTCAGTTTCACACGATCCTGCCACTTTAAACTGGCCCACGCCTTTACCAACCAGGCCCAACACTTATCCCTGTTGATCAGTCAGGGTGTGCTTGAGGTTTGTACGGCTGAAGCCAGAGTTCCTAGGGTTTGTGGGGGTGTATGCCCCTTTTGGACCTTAGGATTAGGTTTAAATTTTAGGCTAGTGGATATATTTAAACTGGCCGACGCCTTCACCAATCAGACCCAACACTTATTCCTGTTGAAATTACCCCTCTTGACACGGGACACTGTCTATGGGAGTTTAGCAAGGGTCAATCAGGATGTGCTTTGGGTTTGTGGGGCCAAAGCCAGGGTTAATCGGGGAGTGAATAGGGTTTGTGGGGGTGTGTACCCCATCTAAACTTTAGTAGGGTTTGTGGGGGTGTGTACCCCATCTAAACTTTAGTAGGGTTTGTGGGGGTGTGTACCCCATCTAAACTTTAGTAGGGTTTGTGGGGGTGTATACCCCATCTAAACTTTAAGATTAGGTTTAAGTTTTAAGCTAGTGAATATATATGTTTGACTAGGAGATATTAGAATACAGAATTTTAAATGACAGTATATGAACTGCTATGGCGAATGAGCTAGTATAATAAAGCCAGGTTAATCTGGACCATGCCTTTCATTATCAAGGTCCGACACCACTTGGTTCAACGAACCGGGTGTGCACTGGGACACATCATCAGTAATGTAACCTCGGATCATCAGGTGTTTCGGGCCTTTAATCACTAGACACCCTACTCGAGGTGGCCCAACAGTGTCAGGCTCAGACACTGCCTGTATTCCTCCCAGGGACCAATAATGAGAGGCATGTAATTCTAAGGGTAATGATAGTTTTTTTAAAAAAATCACTACCAGGCATCTATATGCCAAGGGTTACATGGAAAATAAAACAATAATATTCTTACCACTAGTTTTGTGTCTTGGGTCAACCATTTTAACTCCAACAAACTGCCTCCAACAACGCTTGACTCCCACCTGGGAGACCAAATCCACTTACTCCCATCACTCCGGTCTCCCGGGGAGGTCTCTGAAAAATGCTATCCGGTTAAAACGTCCCTAGCCCGGGACTCCATCTCCACTTTTATTGTGTCCTAAAACCTGTCTGACCACTCCAACTGCAGACCCTATCTGTTGCTAGGATACCAAGCAGCCTTACTTATTCAACTCTTAAAGGTACACTGTCCATT
>NC_133125.1:17500-20000 GCF_048418815.1 Hemitrygon akajei | reverse complement strand
GGTGTTTCGGGCCTTTAATCATCATACACCCTCCCCGAAGTGGCCCCACCAAAGCTGATCAGGCTTGGTTTGTGTATTTCCCCTGGACCAGACAATGAAAGGCATGTAATTCTGAGGGTAATGCTATTTTAAAGGGTATATAACTGGTGGTGTGGGGTGAGTTTAGCCCCCTGGCGAGAAGAGCATCCGTATTTACGGGTCGTGAAGATGTTAGTTTCAGGGCAGCCTAGCTTTTTAGGCCTCATTTAGGCCGTACGGAGAATAAGTATGCAGTGTTTCAATCCATCTCCTCTCTGCTAGTTTTCTTTGGGCGTTTGACCAGTTTATGTTAGTTTCCAGGCCTAATATTTTTAAGGGGTACGTCCCATGCTCCTGGAAGTGCCTGCTAACTGGTCTGTTTTGGTTTCCCCTTCTGATGTTACTGAGGTGTCCCGTGAGTCTGGTTCTCAAGCTGTTGCCCGTCTCCCCGATGTATATAATATGGCATTCTGTGCACAGGATGGCATATACTACATTCTTTTGTTCACAAGTTATCCTCTGCTCTATCTCGGCCCACTTTCCTGTGGCTCTGTTGTGTATGCTTTTTGAAATTCTCAGGTATATGCATGCCCTGCAGTTTCCCACCTCACAGTTTGGCGCTGCTCGTACTTTGGTACTGACTAGTATGTCTTTCAGATTCCTACCCCTTTTGAAGGCTGAGACAATGGTGTATTGTCCCAGTGTCCCCACTTCCGTTTTCAGTTGCTCAAAGCGTGTTTTGACCATCCTGTGAATATTCACTGCCATCCCACTGTATCCCGTTATCAAGGGTAGTTTCGGTGTTGTGATGTTCTGTGGTCGGGGATTTGTGATACTTTTCAGAAAGTCAGATTTAATGTGCCTAAGTCTCCTTCTGCTGTAGCCCCTGTGTCTAAGAGCAGAGAAGAGGATGGTTGTGGCCTGGTGGAAGTCCTCCGGCCTAGTGCAAATGCGGTGAAAGCGGGTCAGCTGTCCCTTGACAATGCCTCTGAAGGTGTGTTTGGGATGGTGACTCCCTGTGTGTAGGAGGGTGTGTGTGTCTGTGGTTTTAAAGAATACCTTGGTAGCTAGTTTTTGGTTGCCACTTTCTGGTGCTAGTTTAAACACTGTGGTGTCCAGGAAGTCAATCTTCTCCTTATCTGTTATAGCTTTAACCTTAATGGATGGGTGATGAGTGTTTAGGATTTGAATAAATTCCTCTAATTCCCCCTCTGAGTGTGTCCACACTCCCCAGATGTCATCCAGGTATCTATAGAGACACATGGGTTTTTTAGGGCACTCTGGATAGACTGTTTCCTCCCACCCAGCCATGTATATATTGGCATAGGCTGGAGCAAACTTCTTTCCCATTGCTGTGCCCTTGACTTGTAGGTAGAATTTACCATCGAATTCAAAGTCATTTTTAGTCAGGCTGAGGTGAAGGAGTTCTAGCAAGGCCTCGTCCGGTCTCCCTAGCTGAGGGTTCCTCCGTAGGATGTCCCTCACTGCCTCTATACCCCTGTCCGTTTCAATATTGGTGTACAGGCTTTCGATGTCCATGGTGAAGAGTATGGCCCCAGGGGGCACTGACATGGAATTGACTATCCGGACAAAGTGATACGTGTCCTTGATGTAGCTGGGGTGTTTCTGTGAGAGTGGATTAAGGCAGGCATCAATGAACTCCGCTATCCCGTATGACTCACTGCTGCAGTCTGACACGATGGGCCTACCGGGTGGAATTTCCCCCGGAACAGTCCACGAGTCTGGGTTCTTGTGTATTTTGGGAAGGATATAAAACTTTCTCGCCCGTGGCTGCATCCCAGTCAGGTACTCTACTTGCTTCCCTTTGAGGTACCCAGTCCTTTCCAGTTTTTGCAAAATGTTCCCAATTTCTGTGTGTGTTTCCCAATATATGGGTTCCTTTAGTTTCGTGTAGTGCTCTGTGTTGTTTAATTGTCTGTGTGCTTCAAATAGGTATTGTTGTTTGTCCATGATAACTATGCTGCTCCCTTTATCCGCTGGTTTGATAACAATGTCCATGTTTTCCCTCAGTTCTGTCAGGGCTGCTCTCTCCTTCCTGGTTAGATTGGGCTTATCCTGTACTTCCCTCTCCCTCTCTATTATCTCACCCAGTGTGCTCTTAAATTCTAAAATAGCTTCGGACCTGTACCTTCTCTTGGGCATCCAGTTCGAGGGAGGGGTGAAAGGGGTCTTTCTACGTTCTGACTCACCGAAATAGTCAACGAGTACCAGTCTCCTATAGAACTTGTTCATGTCCCTCTCAATCTGCTCCTTATGGAGCTTTGCAGTCGGTACAAAAGTCAGGCCCCTGTTCAGAACCTTTTGCTGGGTTTCTGTAGGGGTGAATGTACGGGAGAGGTTCACGATGGTCTCTCCCAGTCGTGGACCCTGCCTCTCTTGGCTTTGTCCCCACTCTAGTTTAAAGCCTGCATCCACCTCTTGACCATTGTCTGGGCTGTGTTCTCTGTCCAATGGATATGGT
>NC_133125.1:10000-12500 GCF_048418815.1 Hemitrygon akajei | reverse complement strand
TTTAATAGGGTTTGTGGGGGTGTGTACCCCATCTAAACTTTAGTAGGGTTTGTGGGGGTGTGTACCCCATCTAAACTTTAGTAGGGTTTGTGGGGGTGTATACCCCATCTAAACTTTAAGATTAGGTTTAAGTTTTAAGCTAGTGAATATATATGTTTGACTAGGAGATATTAGAATACAGAATTTTAAATGACAGTATATGAACTGCTATGGCGAATGAGCTAGTATAATAAAGCCAGGTTAATCTAGACCATGCCTTTCATTATCAAGGTCCGACACCACTTGGTTCAACGAACCGGGTGTGCACTGGGACACATCATCAGTAATGTAACCTCGGATCATCAGGTGTTTCGGGCCTTTAATCACTAGACACCCTACTCGAGGTGGCCCAACAGTGTCAGACTCAGACACTGCCTGTATTCCTCCCAGGGACCAATAATGAGAGGCATGTAATTCTAAGGGTAATGATATTTTTTTTAAAAAATCACTACCTGGCATCTATATGCCAAGGGTTACATGGAAAATAAAACAATAATATTCTTACCACTAGTTTTGTGTCTTGGGTCAACCATTTTAACTCCAACAAACTGCCTCCAACAACGCTTGACTCCCGCCTGGGAGACCAAATCCACTTACTCCCATCACTCCGGTCTCCCGGGGAGGTCTCTGAAAAATGCTATCCGGTTAAAACATCCCTAGCCCGGGACTCCATCTCCACTTTTATTGTGTCCTAAAACCTGTCTGACCACTCCAACTGCAGACCCTATCTGTTGCTAGGATACCAAGCAGCCTTACCTATTCAACTCTTAAAGGTACACTGTCCATTTGGGTTTAAATATCTAAGCCTTCTTATTGGCCTCCAGTGGCCTGGAGAATGAAGAGCGTGTCACTGTAAGGTTAGGTTGAGATTATGCGGGCAGTGGACAAAAAAGCCCCCTCGTGTTTTTTGATCTCGCCACTTGAGATTCAATTTCACGTGACCCTGCCACTTTGAACTGGCCCACGCCTTCATTAACCAGGTCCACCACTTGCCTTTATTGAAACTTGCCCCTCTTAACACAGAATATCCAATTTATGGGAATTTACTAAGTTAGGGTGAAATTATGCGGGCAGTGGGCAATTCAGCCCTCTTGTGCTTTCTGATCTTGCCACTTGAGATTCAGTTTCACACGACCCTGCCACTTCAAAATGACCGACGCCTTCACTAACCAGGTCCAACACTCATCCCTGTTGAAATTTACCCCCCTCGACCCGGAGCACTAAGTCTATGGGGATTTAACAAGGGTCAATCAGGGTGTGCTTTGGGTTTGTGGGGCTAAAACCAGAGTTAATCGGGAAGTGCCTAAAATTTATGGGGATGTGCACCCCATCTGGATTAGGTTTAAATTTTAAACCACACAGGCAGTGGGCAATTCAGCCCTCTTGTGCTTTCTGATCTCGCCACCAGAGATTCAGTTTCACACGATCCTGCCACTTTAAACTGGCCCGCGCCTTTACCAACCAGGCCCAACACTTATCCCTGTTGATCAGTCAGGGTGTGCTTTAGGTTTGTACGGCTGAAGCCAGAGTTCCTAGGGTTTGTGGGGGTGTATGCCCCTTTTGGACCTTAGGATTAGGTTTAAATTTTAGGCTAGTGGATATATTTAAACTGGCCGACGCCTTCACCAATCAGACCCAACACTTATTCCTGTTGAAATTACCCCTCTTGACACGGGACACTGTCTATGGGAGTTTAGCAAGGGTCAATCAGGATGTGCTTTGGGTTTGTGGGGCTAAAGCCAGGGTTAATCGGGGAGTGAATAGGGTTTGTGGGGGTGTGTACCCCATCTAAACTTTAGTAGGGTTTGTGGGGGTGTGTACCCCATCTAAACTTTAATAGGGTTTGTGGGGGTGTGTACCCCATCTAAACTTTAGTAGGGTTTGTGGGGGTGTGTACCCCATCTAAACTTTAGTAGGGTTTGTGGGGGTGTATACCCCATCTAAACTTTAAGATTAGGTTTAAGTTTTAAGCTAGTGAATATATATGTTTGACTAGGAGATATTAGAATACAGAATTTTAAATGACAGTATATGAACTGCTATGGCGAATGAGCTAGTATAATAAAGCCAGGTTAATCTAGACCATGCCTTTCATTATCAAGGTCCGACACCACTTGGTTCAACGAACCGGGTGTGCACTGGGACACATCATCAGTAATGTAACCTCGGATCATCAGGTGTTTCGGGCCTTTAATCACTAGACACCCTACTCGAGGTGGCCCAACAGTGTCAGGCTCAGACACTGCCTGTATTCCTCCCAGGGACCAATAATGAGAGGCATGTAATTCTAAGGGTAATGATATTTTTTTAAAAAAATCACTACCTGGCATCTATATGCCAAGGGTTACATGGAAAATAAAACAATAATATTCTTACCACTAGTTTTGTGTCTTGGGTCAACCATTTTAACTCCAACAAACTGCCTCCAACAACGCTTGACTCCCGCCTGGGAGACCAAATC
>NC_133124.1:224759718-224763315 GCF_048418815.1 Hemitrygon akajei | reverse complement strand
TAACCCTAACCCTAACCCTAACCCTAACCCTAACCCTAACCCTAACCCTAACCCTAACCCTAACCCTAACCCTAACCCTAACCCTAACCCTAACCCTAACCCTAACCCTAACCCTAACCCTAACCCTAACCCTAACCCTAACCCTAACCCTAACCCTAACCCTAACCCTAACCCTAACCCTAACCCTAACCCTAACCCTAACCCTAACCCTAACCCTAACCCTAACCCTAACCCTAACCCTAACCCTAACCCTAACCCTAACCCTAACCCTAACCCTAACCCTAACCCTAACCCTAACCCTAACCCTAACCCTAACCCTAACCCTAACCCTAACCCTAACCCTAACCCTAACCCTAACCCTAACCCTAACCCTAACCCTAACCCTAACCCTAACCCTAACCCTAACCCTAACCCTAACCCTAACCCTAACCCTAACCCTAACCCTAACCCTAACCCTAACCCTAACCCTAACCCTAACCCTAACCCTAACCCTAACCCTAACCCTAACCCTAACCCTAACCCTAACCCTAACCCTAACCCTAACCCTAACCCTAACCCTAACCCTAACCCTAACCCTAACCCTAACCCTAACCCTAACCCTAACCCTAACCCTAACCCTAACCCTAACCCTAACCCTAACCCTAACCCTAACCCTAACCCTAACCCTAACCCTAACCCTAACCCTAACCCTAACCCTAACCCTAACCCTAACCCTAACCCTAACCCTAACCCTAACCCTAACCCTAACCCTAACCCTAACCCTAACCCTAACCCTAACCCTAACCCTAACCCTAACCCTAACCCTAACCCTAACCCTAACCCTAACCCTAACCCTAACCCTAACCCTAACCCTAACCCTAACCCTAACCCTAACCCTAACCCTAACCCTAACCCTAACCCTAACCCTAACCCTAACCCTAACCCTAACCCTAACCCTAACCCTAACCCTAACCCTAACCCTAACCCTAACCCTAACCCTAACCCTAACCCTAACCCTAACCCTAACCCTAACCCTAACCCTAACCCTAACCCTAACCCTAACCCTAACCCTAACCCTAACCCTAACCCTAACCCTAACCCTAACCCTAACCCTAACCCTAACCCTAACCCTAACCCTAACCCTAACCCTAACCCTAACCCTAACCCTAACCCTAACCCTAACCCTAACCCTAACCCTAACCCTAACCCTAACCCTAACCCTAACCCTAACCCTAACCCTAACCCTAACCCTAACCCTAACCCTAACCCTAACCCTAACCCTAACCCTAACCCTAACCCTAACCCTAACCCTAACCCTAACCCTAACCCTAACCCTAACCCTAACCCTAACCCTAACCCTAACCCTAACCCTAACCCTAACCCTAACCCTAACCCTAACCTAACCCTAACCCTAACCCTAACCCTAACCCTAACCCTAACCCTAACCCTAACCCTAACCCTAACCCTAACCCTAACCCTAACCCTAACCCTAACCCTAACCCTAACCCTAACCCTAACCCTAACCCTAACCCTAACCCTAACCCTAACCCTAACCCTAACCCTAACCCTAACCCTAACCCTAACCCTAACCCTAACCCTAACCCTAACCCTAACCCTAACCCTAACCCTAACCCTAACCCTAACCCTAACCCTAACCCTAACCCTAACCCTAACCCTAACCCTAACCCTAACCCTAACCCTAACCCTAACCCTAACCCTAACCCTAACCCTAACCCTAACCCTAACCCTAACCCTAACCCTAACCCTAACCCTAACCCTAACCCTAACCCTAACCCTAACCCTAACCCTAACCCTAACCCTAACCCTAACCCTAACCCTAACCCTAACCCTAACCCTAACCCTAACCCTAACCCTAACCCTAACCCTAACCCTAACCCTAACCCTAACCCTAACCCTAACCCTAACCCTAACCCTAACCCTAACCCTAACCCTAACCCTAACCCTAACCCTAACCCTAACCCTAACCCTAACCCTAACCCTAACCCTAACCCTAACCCTAACCCTAACCCTAACCCTAACCCTAACCCTAACCCTAACCCTAACCCTAACCCTAACCCTAACCCTAACCCTAACCCTAACCCTAACCCTAACCCTAACCCTAACCCTAACCCTAACCCTAACCCTAACCCTAACCCTAACCCTAACCCTAACCCTAACCCTAACCCTAACCCTAACCCTAACCCTAACCCTAACCCTAACCCTAACCCTAACCCTAACCCTAACCCTAACCCTAACCCTAACCCTAACCCTAACCCTAACCCTAACCCTAACCCTAACCCTAACCCTAACCCTAACCCTAACCCTAACCCTAACCCTAACCCTAACCCTAACCCTAACCCTAACCCTAACCCTAACCCTAACCCTAACCCTAACCCTAACCCTAACCCTAACCCTAACCCTAACCCTAACCCTAACCCTAACCCTAACCCTAACCCTAACCCTAACCCTAACCCTAACCCTAACCCTAACCCTAACCCTAACCCTAACCCTAACCCTAACCCTAACCCTAACCCTAACCCTAACCCTAACCCTAACCCTAACCCTAACCCTAACCCTAACCCTAACCCTAACCCTAACCCTAACCCTAACCCTAACCCTAACCCTAACCCTAACCCTAACCCTAACCCTAACCCTAACCCTAACCCTAACCCTAACCCTAACCCTAACCCTAACCTAACCCTAACCCTAACCCTAACCCTAACCCTAACCCTAACCCTAACCCTAACCCTAACCCTAACCCTAACCCTAACCCTAACCCTAACCCTAACCCTAACCCTAACCCTAACCCTAACCCTAACCCTAACCCTAACCCTAACCCTAACCCTAACCCTAACCCTAACCCTAACCCTAACCCTAACCCTAACCCTAACCCTAACCCTAACCCTAACCCTAACCCTAACCCTAACCCTAACCCTAACCCTAACCCTAACCCTAACCCTAACCCTAACCCTAACCCTAACCCTAACCCTAACCCTAACCCTAACCCTAACCCTAACCCTAACCCTAACCCTAACCCTAACCCTAACCCTAACCCTAACCCTAACCCTAACCCTAACCCTAACCCTAACCCTAACCCTAACCCTAACCCTAACCCTAACCCTAACCCTAACCCTAACCCTAACCCTAACCCTAACCCTAACCCTAACCCTAACCCTAACCCTAACCCTAACCCTAACCCTAACCCTAACCCTAACCCTAACCCTAACCCTAACCCTAACCCTAACCCTAACCCTAACCCTAACCCTAACCCTAACCCTAACCCTAACCCTAACCCTAACCCTAACCCTAACCCTAACCCTAACCTAACCCTAACCCTAACCCTAACCCTAACCCTAACCCTAACCCTAACCCTAACCCTAACCCTAACCCTAACCCTAACCCTAACCCTAACCCTAACCCTAACCCTAACCCTAACCCTAACCCTAACCCTAACCCTAACCCTAACCCTAACCCTAACCCTAACCCTAACCCTAACCCTAACCCTAACCCTAACCCTAACCCTAACCCTAACCCTAACCCTAACCCTAACCCTAACCCTAACCCTAACCCTAACCCTAACCCTAACCCTAACCCTAACCCTAACCCTAACCCTAACCC